>NC_141027.1:71292500-71562500 GCF_052040795.2 Danio rerio
CAATACAGAAATGACCAAATGTCCATTCATTCAATAGCACATGCTCATCTCAAGGATTCACATACATGGAAAAAGGCCAAGGTATTTATATGTGCTACGATTGCGCATGTTATTTTTAGAACGACGAAAGCTATCTTGTTTTTTCCACAGATCACACACACCCTGCTGTGTATAAGAGCCGCTCCATCTAATGGCATCGAGTGCGTCCACAAAACATTACAAGCCTTCTGGATACTGAAAGAGGATGATGTCATTTCTAGCCAATCATATTTATGCTGCATCACCACCGTCCGCCTTAACAGGGGGGACTGTTGCTAAGCAACAGCACAGCAATGCATCCAGCAAAACCCCCTATCGTTTTGTAGTTGCCTCCTGTAATTTGTTCCTCCTTGTTGGGGTAATTGATCCAATCAGCTCATCTGCCACCAAAACGTACAACAATCTCACTATGACCCTTTCAATTCCATCCTCCTGAGGATTTCCAGCAGGAATCACTGACTGGGAAAATTAGCGCATGTAGCGTCTGAATCAAATAAAGCACACGCAACATGATGAATTAAGTATGATTAGGATATTAAAAAGTGTAATTTTGAGAATGCCACACTGTACATTGCGATTTTTATGATGAAACAATCATGCAACATACGGCCTTGAATACAAAAATGAGCATTATGTTTTTGCAAATGTATTGATGTAAATACTCCACAGAAAGCTGTTTAGTTACCAGGTGCTTCTAAGCAAAGGGTTGGGCTGTGATTTTGACAAGAATGAGAGAACAAAGCGCTAAGATGAGCTCACACGGACACTGAGATGGAGAGAGAGTGTGAAAAGAGAGAAGGAGCATGTCGCAGTACACTGCAACACTACCGTCTGTTTATTCTGTTGACTGAACCCAGCCTGTACTGACTGAACAAGCAAAAACTAAAGATGAAATTAATGTTTGTGTGCCTTTAAAGGGCACCTAGGTTACCCCTTTTTTCAGATTTAAATAATATTTAACGTCCACAAACCGGGATTGAAGCGTCTTCTTTTATAATTGTTCTGACACGCGGCTGTGCTGATGAAGTAAAGCTGAAGTAAATCGCTGTAAATAATTACACACATACTCTGTTTTAAAACACTTTAAACATGTGAAACTTACTCTTAATCACATTTGATGATGATTGCTGATCCTAGCGAACAGAACAGACCTTTTATTCCCGGTTGCTTTGCGTATGTCTACCTGGTCTTGTTGACATATACACGCGACTACCGGAACATGTTAATGCGCGCAGCTGTCAATCAATTCGGTGGGCTGGGGGATCGCACACCTACGTAATGGTGCGATCGATTTGAAAACAGCTCCAATTGGCCGACCATTTTTTTTGTAGTTACATTGAAAAAAAAGGACTGGGTGTGTTCATATCACCCCAGTATGACGGTCTATAAACTATACCAACACACAGATCTGTCCAAACACCTTGAAAAGTAGATTTTTTACCATAGGTGCCCTTTAATTTATATGTGGGCATGGATTAATTTTTTTTATCTAGATTAATCTGACTGTAATCTTGGAATTAATCTAGTTTAAAATGGCTTATTTGAATTCTGCCGAAGTTATTCAGAATATGTAGGCCTTTGTCTTTGAGAGCAGGTTTCTCAAGCCAGGTGGCGCATTAGACCAGGGGCTCATCTCCTGCTTCCAAAATGCATCACAAACCGCTGGAGAAACTGTTCTTTATGATAATTGGTGATGAAAATAAATGATGTTCAATAAGATGTACTTGTGTTTACAAACTGTTTACTCAGTTAAACATGAGTTTTGAACTGTAGGCCTACATAAGCTCAAAACAGCGATTTTTGATTACAATAATCTGACTAAAGTCATAACTGAACTAAACAGAAATGGAATTAAGATGTTAATAAGACGAGGGGGTCCGGGGGTTACCCCGGTTCGAGGTAACTGTACATAGTGTGAGTACGGCCCTAAGTTAAATAATAAGCTAAATGGCTAACATGAATTTTATTGAGAGAATAGTTGTTTTTATGTGCTTTAGGAAGGCTGAACAACAGTGTAGATTCATTCAGCGTCATGTCTGAGTTAAGGTTGGGCCGATAGATGATGCCATCGTCCATCGCCGATGGCCAATAGACAACACAATGCTGAGCCAGCATTGCCGATCCTCCGCCTCTCCCCAGTCGCAAACCCACTCCCAAAAAATACACACTCAGTCCCCTTTTTGCACTAATACGTCTTAGTGTTAAAACAGCCCTCCGTCCGCTAAAAACGCACATCCCGTGACCAAACACACACAGACACAAGTGGTGCTCACTGCAGAGCCACACAAACACACGGCCAGAGTAGGCTCCAGAGACAGAGAGCAGTGCACATTGGACAGTTTATCAAGGATGTACCGCTGGATCGCGTCTCACTATAGTTGTTAAACGTGATATTCAGACATCCCAAATCTCCCAGAAGTTCCAGGGGTCTCTATGCATTTGCAGGACTCATAATGCCCGCATCGTGGGATGTTGCATTTTGTTTAGAAATTAAAAACTAATTGACGTTTGAACCAAACAGGACGACGTCAATGTCCAACATCAGACAGACGCTGCATTTCGGTCACTTTCCAACACAATTTAAAAACAAATATCTAATTATGTTACAGGTTACCGTTGTGTGGACATTACCAATATGACGTCTATAAGTATGCCATATGATGTTGCTATACCTGACGAATAAACGTCAGTATTTGTCTCCAATATGACGTTGGTTTAAGATGTTGGCTCAATGTTGGATTTTGGTAACTTTCTAACACAACCTAAAATTAACAAAATATCAACGTCATAATTCGATGTCAAAACAACATTATCCTTAGATGCTGGCAACCTAAATCTAACCTAATATTAACATCTTAAGACGTTGTGTGTCTGCTGGGAAAATACACTCACAAAAATGACTTTGCTGCTTGTTCAAACTACTTATCGTGAGCTGAGACAACACAATTCTTGAGATTATTTTTGAGGACAACTCAATTGTTTTTTGTTCAATCCACTAAAATTTGTTAAATTAACTATCTATTTGTAAATAAATGTGTGTTGGGATAACATAAATGAATTGTTTGGAACCCTGCATTTTTTACAGTGTAGTTTTCATTTTTGGGTGAGCTATCCCTTTAAGATCATTAGATTTAAATTAGCTTTATTTGGCAGCAAAGAGCAATGTTAGGTTCTGCCAAAAAGAGATTTACTGATTTAAAGTCTCTCCGTTCACTCACTTTGGTCTATTAAGAACAATAATTTATGACCAAATGAGTTATAGCCAACTCATTAGAAATTTACAGAATCTTGATGAGATATCTCCTACTATTAAATGAGTTGTTTGTAAGCATTTTTACATGCTTGCCAATGGGTGAACAGGTTGCAGTAAAACTTAAAGAAACACATTCTCTGTCTTTCTTATTTGGATTCTTATTGTTATCCGTATTTTACATGCACTTACATACAATACATAAAACACATACGCTTCTCAAACCGTAGCAACAGAATTTAACATTTTTTCATGAACAGTTACATTTAGGGGCAGAACTTTCAACCTTTAGAGCAATTTTGGGCCCTGAGAAAGAATATGGGGAGGTTGTGTCCATTGCTAGTAGAAACGTCAAAAGTATTGACTTCAGTACTGACATTTTAAAAACGTCTATTTCCAGCTAACATTTGAGCGATGTTGAGCACGTTCTTAAACATGACTAATTGGCCATTGTGTTCATGCGCTTAACAGATATGACTGCGATTGGCCCCGAATGTCATCGGTTTACCACTCTTCATTGCTGTTCATTAAGTGCAAACACCGATTAACAAACACTATAGTGAATCAAAGCTGCGTCATTCAGCTGATCTGTCTATGAGCTGACAAGTAAGCGAGCCGCTGATGGATTGACTTATCGATGTGGCTTTGAAACGCTTCAGAGTCCTTGTATCTTTATTTGCACTCGGTGAACAGTGGTGATGAGTGGTAAACTGACCTCTTAATCATATGTGCAGGTTGACACAATGGCCAATCATTGGTGTTTAAGAACCTGCTCAACAGCGCTCAAACATTAGCTGGAAATGGATGTTTCCACCTCATTCCCGTAAAACTTTATTGTTGGAACCAATTCATATTTATATGAATTATACATGCATATTGACTGTTTATTAGGATGTATAAACTACATATTAAAATCATATTTTGCATGACCGTATTGAAATTGATGCTTTTGACAACCCTACCTGCTAGTACTGTTGACACTAATTAAGGCAAATCTCGGGGACCTCAAAGTGAGTGGGTCCTTAGAATCAAACTTTCCTCCATTAGTGGTGGCCCTGGTTCCACCCTTGCTGTAGAGTCATTCTTATGTGAATGACTAAGGTCATTTTGGACATTTCTGATGCTTGTTTTACCTGTAATCTGCAACATTGCAACTATGAAGTGAAAAAAACGGATCTGTATAAGCACTCTTCCCTTTTCAAGGTCACATCTTATGATACCACATCCTGTTTTTGGTTTGTTTAGATGTCTTTGGTGCAGATTCAATAAAATCTGAATATGATATGTTCCGGGGTTCTGTTAAAGCAGACTGAGACTCATCTTTGCAGGGCTCTCTGTTCTTGGATGCATTCTTGATGGGTCTACTTGGATCAGAATCCCAAGACCTGACCCAAGATCAGAGCAGGTTTTGGTCCAAAATGAAATCCTCAGACATGAGTTGTGTTTGATATTAGAGGCCATAAGTCTCAGGTAATGTAAAGATAAATGTGATATTTTCATATCAACCCAAATTCTTTTAAACTAAGGGTGGACTCACAGTGGGTCACGCTCGGGTGCGTTTGACCCCATTTTCTGGTATGTCCGACAAGTGTGAGCGCTCCAGATCGTGCCCAGGCACAGTTCAGTTGGCTGGCCCTGACCCGGTTGAAAGAGGTGTGCCAGAGCACAGTTTGGTTGGGCTTTGGTGTGGTACTGTTGTAGTGGTAGTGCAAAGCACTCACTTTTAAAGGGTCACGAAACACCAAAACACATTTTTTGAGCTGTTGACAGTCGTATATGTGTCCCTCACTGCTAAAAACACTATTAGGACACCTATATTTCACTAAAAAGTGTAAATTGGTTGTTTTTGCGTTATTTCAAGCAAATTCGTACTTCCTGTTTGAAACAAATTTTTGAAGCTGCGTCACGGTCATGACATAATAGCGTTGTATTCCGGCGTGCAGACTGGACGTCTGTGCCAGAGTGAGTCTTATTACGTCTTACAGTGTGATGCATTAATGCATGAGTAAGGCTTGGTTCAAACCAATCAGCGCGCTCTATTGTGCAACTTCATTAATATTTATTAGTGTCACCGTGTTGACGCCACGTTGTGTTGGCAAAACAAGCGTGAAGTGTTGCTTTTATAGTTTGCTGCAGTTAAGTTTCGTTTTCATTTTCTCTCTGTGAGAGCTCAGCTGGATCACGTGTGGATTAACAGTGTACGCGACGCTCGACAACAATAACTTACGTGTCTAAGGAGGAACATTGTTTACCTGAGAGCTGTTCTCATCTGCAAATGCTGAAATCCGGATTCGCTTGTAAGGTTAGTCTCCTCTTCATAAAGACGCGGCTCTAGTTGCTGGTGATTGTCCTGTCTCTACAGATTTGGTAAGTGAGCGACCAGTGCTCTTTGTTTATTCAGTTTGTTCGTATCGAATTAAGTTAACTATTGCACTGAGTGCAAACATAGCACCGCATTTTGTGACCGGAATAACACACGCGGCTTTCTGACGCTACCTGCCGAGTGCATCTAAGTTTCCGGGAAATGCAGAGTTTTTTTTTCTCTTATTCGCCGTGCGGTATCAAACATTGCATGAAAAATACACGCTTAGAGCAGATCCTCGAATCAAATATCGCGTTTGTCGCGAGGGACTTGAATGAATTCCCTGAATGAAAGAGCCAAACTGCAGTTAAAGTCCAATATTTAATAATTTGGCAAATAATTCGACTACAGATGTTCATGTAGGTTAAACACCATCACTTTCTCCTGTGTGTGTATTTTGACTGAAACTCGCGCGTGCCCAAATAGACACTCCCACACCATCCCACTTTAGTTCCTCCGACACTCCCCCTAAACAGAGCTGGACACGCCCACTTTTCTGACTTTTTCCAAAGTAGAGGTGTGAAAACACCCTGCTGAAACGAGGGGGTTTCATGGCCCTTTAAGGGACTGTTTCATATCATAGTTTCAGCAGTCTCCATTGTACGGAGAAAGAGCGCTTATCTTCCTAACAGAACAGTCGCATCATCGATGATGTAAGTATGCTCGGGTATGCTCAGAACAGGTAAAATTGCATTGTGAATGCAGACCAAGGGCATTGTGTCTTAATAGGGAAACATCAAATTCTCCAAAACTGCTTGCCAAGTTTATGATTAAATTTCATATTCGGAATCACCAATAAAATAAAAAAAACAATTGTCTACTTTTCTAAACTTTCTAATCACACAAAATCAGTAGAAACTCGTGGCTGGTCCGAGCCCATCCCCTGGAGATTCGTCAGTCTATATCGATGGTGGCCGATTGGCTCCTCTACTAGAAGGTGGGGCTTCATTCAATTATTGACACAACACTTTTCCCCATTCAAAACTATACAAGTGACATGTTTAGTGTTTTCTATAGTCTTTGATATAAAACACACGAGAACTGGCTTTATTACATCAGATATTTCTCACTTTTCTCGCAGCTAATTGGTCCAGTTAGGGTCTGCGATCTCTGACCCAGAATAAAACCTGCAATGAAACAGGTTAGCAGTGTAGCACAATTTACCATGCCAACGAAACCAATCAAAACCAATCCACCTGCTTGAGCCCAAAAACTCAAGAGTTTGCTCAAACTAAGCGTGAAGTTACCTAAATAAGATTTACCCAAACCAGCTTTGTGCAACAGGCCTCTGAAGAAGAAGATTTTGCTAGATTGTTCAAGAGCGTTTAACTACAAGTAAAGCTAATGGATCTTGAGAGTTCTCCACCCCAGCAGCAGATCTACAGAAGTATGCAAGAGTGTTACTTACGTTGCGAGTACAGAAGGATCTGGATCTCCAGCAGTGCACAGGTGAAGAGCTGCAAGATGTTCTCCAGCCCTAGCAGCTCAAACACCTCCTGAAGGGGGAAGTCAAAGAGGGGCAGCTCGGCTGTGCTGGGTCTCTGACAGATCACTGGCCTGTAGACGCCTGAAAACTTCAAGGAGCGTCCGGCTGGTGGCAGTGGGACCTCATAGAGGACATTGTAGACATAGCTCTCCAGCGGCAGCGGCGGGGGCTGAGGTGAGGTGACGGCCTGATGCAGCTGCTCCAGAACCTTCCTGCAGGCGTGGGCGAAGGCCATGGGGGTGATCAGGCAGATGCATTTGGACACGTACAGCGTGTCCCGACTGATGTCATACGAGTTGAAGCGCTGCAGCCTGGACAGAGCAGGGGAGGCGTGCAGTTGTTGCGTGGTGGGACGGGGATCTTCTGGACTGCGAGGCGTGGGTGGTGTGTGCAGGATATCATACTGTTCCGCATTGTGCATGTGATAAAGTGTCTGCATGGCACTGCAGATCTGTTTGCTGGTCACCTCCTCAAAGAAAGTGAGGGCAAAGCCGTACGTCCGGGAGCCGTCCTCTCTGGTGATAATGAAGGAGTGGAACTGGGGCTCACGGGTGTCTGTTTGAGTGCGGAAGGACAGGCCTTTTGGCATACAGAGCTGTGGAGGAAATGATAAAACAAGGTTTAAGGTATGCCAAAGATTAAAAGGATCCCTAAATGCACCTTTTAAATAATCTCTTTTGACACATTAGTATAGCATCCATGCATTCTGACTGCCTGATATGGTTATGTCCATTTTAAGACTGTCAACAACCATGTTTGGTTGATTAAAAGACATCTGACTTAAAAGTGCATATTTTCTGTGCAAATATCATATTTTAATAAAATGTATATGTAACCCAACCTGCTCTGAGCTGAGATTGAACCGGAGATTCTTTGTATGGGAATCGTTTACTCTAAGGAGGCTAAAGAACATGGCCTCTAGCGTCTATCACTAGAGCACGTTTATGGCCCGTTTCCACTGAGTGGTACGGTACAGTACGATTCGGTACACTTTTATGGCTGTCTCCACTGTTAAAGGTACCAAAAAGTGAACTGTACCATACCACTTTTTGGGTACCCTTTCCGAAGGGTACCTAGCACAACAAAAAGGGTACCAAAAGGCAAAGCAAGACACTCAGCTGAAGGCTATTGGTTTACAGAGATGTGTCACCAGCGCAAACACAAGCAGGAGAACTAAAACAAAGTAACCACCATTTTTAAAAACGCAGCCGAGACTTAAAGAGCCCATATTATGGGTTTTTGAAAATGCCCTTCCATGTAGTGTGTAACACAGCTCTAAGTGAAGTAAAGTATCCAGCTAAGGCTTAAATCTGTAAGAGTACAGTGTTTAAAATGGTTGATTCATCTATAAAAGAGTCGACTCATAGTGCTTCAAACGAGTCGCCTTGATACCGAGTCATTGGGTGTTTCGCCATGACGTACTAACGAAACCAAGTTATTCACGTGCACGCGCAAACCCGGGAGATTTGAAACCTGCGGCCCCGCCCTCTGACACAGAAACCCACACACACACACACACACACCCACACACACACACACACACACACACACAAACATGCCGGTCGATTGAAGTCACACTGCAGATGGATATTATCGAGTCCCTACCTGAAGATGAAACCTCAGCATAAGCCCAGCTTTAAGCAGTTGGAAACTACTGGAAACTTCTGGAAGCTACATGCTACAAAGAATACTTCATCTGTGTTTGTTAAAGGAAGGATCAGTAAAGAGTAACTTACTGATGGACGTCAGGATGGGTTTCTTCCTCCATTTCTCAAGTGTAAGTACGTGCGATTAAAGCTGTTGCCTCGTTGACTCTAGCTTGCAAATGTATTTAGTTGTGATTTGTTACTTGTAACCGCGTGTACTGTATCAGGTTAACTGACTATATTCTCTTATCGCGTGCAAAGTCACGTTAAAAACGCGACGCGTGCTGCTTTGTTAACGGAGCTCCGTAAAGGAGGGTAGTTTGTGCGTGCGTGTGCTGTTGTCCGGAGGTATGTGTGTGTGTGCGCGCTGTCGTCCGGAGGTGTGTGTGTGTTTTTGTGTGTGTGTGTGTGTGTGTGTGTGTGCGCGTGCGCAAGACGAGAGCAATATGTTTGTGTGTGAGTGTGTGTGTGTGTGTCTGTGAAAAGAGCAGAGTGAGACAAGCTAGAAGATCTCCTCAACAGTTTTTGCTCAATAAAATAGTCAGTCGTCTGTATTTTCAAGTCCATCGTCTGTATTTACATTGACCCACTGGCAGCTAAAATCCACGCCTACACTATCGAGCGTGTATGAACTGTGATTAATTTAATATTGCTGATTAGCTGTTGGGCATTTCACTCTCTCACTGAAGGCAGTCGACCAATCGCAACAGACTGTCATCGGTCCAATCAGCGCAGATTAGCTTCGCGCTAAGGAGGGGTTTGGGAACAAATGAATCATTGGACGATTCATACGGGAGTCGCTGGAATAATTAGGTAAAAATAAATGCAGATTATAAGACCAAGAAAGTGTTTTTTGACCTTGCATGCATATTAGACTGTTTTTGGAGACCCTTACAACCAAGATATGACCCTATTTCATGTATAATATGGGCTCTTTAACACCGGAATAATATATACATTTAATAACGAGCCATGATCGACCCGAGCTTAAACAAACCGCCTTGATGAACAGCCACAAAGCTAGGAAGAAGAGCAGAATCTACCCTGTGCACCTTAGTTGTTTACAAGGCCATCTAAATAGCGAGAGGTTTCGCTTTCTCGCGTGAGCTCACTGCACATCTATATTTGAAATATTGAACTTCTTGAGCTGATAATAACGAGCTCGTAATTATTAAAGCACTTTTGAAATCCGATCCTTTTAGAAACAGAGTTAAGCACGAAAAAAACAAAAACACACGTAGTAGCAAATGATTCTTTCAGCAACCTAAAACATGAACAAACTGCCATGCTTAACAATTATAATCACCTTTTGGATTATTAAAAACTTGAAATGACAGAATTACTTTTACATGTGCTGGTGAAGATTAAAGATAACTTACATTGGTACCCTCTTAGCAGTGGAAATGCAAGCCTGATTAAGATGGCCCATACCATACCGTACTGTACCACTCATTGGAAATGGACCATTAGAGATCAGTGGAGTGAGGTTTACCAGCACAGGACTTTGCTAGCTGGTCTCCATTACTTATATAGACTGTCTTAAGGGCATTGTTAGCTATTAAACGCAACACCACCTTTAAAGTGATGGTTCACCCGAATATTTAGGGCAACACTTATAGGAACCAATTCCCACTATTAACTAATGGCTTAATCCCTGCCTATGATTAAGATATTGGCTATTTATTAGTGCTTATAAGATCATACAGAATATGTTCTTTACTCTACATACCTACTCCAATCTAAAACCTTTACCCACCTACTACCCTAATTACGATTAGCGAATTAGGAGTTTCTTGAGTTAAACGCCATAGTTAATGGCATAATAACAAAAAATGTACCTTAAAATTGACATTTGCTCACACTCAAGTAGTTCGAAACGTTAATAAGTTTCTTTCTTCTGCCGAACACAAAACAAGATATTATGAAGTATGTTGGGAAAAAAGCAGCCAACAAAAATCCAAAACAAAATAAATAATATGGAATTCAATGGCTGTTTTTTGTTCCAACATTTTTCAGAAAATCTTGTTCTGAAAATACACTCAAACGCGTTTGGAAAAATGGAGGATGAGTTAATGCTGGTAGAATTTTCATTTTGGGGTGAACTATCCCTTTAAATGCCTTCTTGCTTGTATAAGGTAATATATATTTGGCATTTATGGCTTGTAGTAGAATCAAACGCATCTTTTTCTGAGGCATAATGAACAGTTTAGTTTACTCTAAAAGCTGAAGTTGAGTGGAACTGAACACACTGAAGGCTATATCGATTATCTCAGTAACCATGTGCGTAAACATTTTAAAGGAGCTTTAAAAGAGTTTGATTTACCTTCAGTGACTTCAATTTTTAGATTATGTTTACTAAGTGTTTCAGACCTTTAGAGTGCTCTGCATCTTTCACTGTTCTATTATTGTGGCTTTGCCTTTCTGTTTTATTCTAAACACATACAAAAACATACTGTATTTAAAGCCTTGATTCTCACACTGAAAGGAATAAATATATATTTGTCAGTCACTGGTTAGTTTATTGACAGTTTTCACCTCATTATGGTTACACTTTAGTATAAGGGATCAATTCATACTTGTTATGAATTATATTTGCAAATTGTGGCAGGATTCTCCCACTTTGGTCTTGTTAATTCTTGTTTTGGTGGCCAGACAATAGTACTGTCTTGTCGTGTATGTCGTGGTTGGTTCAAGTGTTCAAGTGAGTCTGGTTGGTTTCGGTTGGGTAAGGGTTTTTTTATCATGGACTCTTATCTTGATCTTGATCTTTAATGTAGCGATTTTGTAATGGCAAAACAGTTTGCTGGGCTGGCTGACTGAAAACTAAAAATCTGCGTGCATATAGCCCATAAACGTCTAAAATATGGTCTGTTCTAAACTGTTGTCTTCGATAGTAGAAAAAAATGAAACTATGGAAGTCAACGATCAAAGGTTTCCAGCTTTCTTCAAAATATCTTCTTTTATGTTCAACAGAAGAAAGAAAGCCATACACGTTTGGAACAAGTAAAGGGAGACTAAATGATGACAGGTTTTTCAAATTTTGTGTGAACTATCCCATTAGGTCACTCACCATTCCCACTGCATCCTGGTCAAAAGGGTTCCACTCCACATTGTCAGGATAATGCGCTAGAACCTTCGATTTAAACGTTCTCCGCAGTGGACTCTGCTCAAAATTCTCACCTGAAAAAGACAATCCAAGACAGACAGAAAAAAGGAAAGATCAGCTAACAAAGCTTTTTGCTAACACCAATCCTAAGTTTCATACCAATAGACTGATTTCACAGGGCCGCCATTTCAAAGGCGAAACCGAGGCTGCGGTGGGAAGAAACCTGAAAGTATCACACTGGAACATAGTGTTCCTGGCTGTATATCTTATCAGCACAGAGAAAGTGACACAAATTTATTATGTCAACGCCTTCCAAGTGACCCGAAAGTCCGTAGTGAAAATAAAAAGGGATATCCGACCTCGTTTTTAGCTAAGTTAAGCGAATTGGCACTAGTTAGCTAAAGTTTTCTTTCCCAAACACACGTTTTAGATGCCGTTGATCAAACTCAAAGTAATAAACTGATTCTTTTACTATATTAGACTTCTCACAATACTGAATTTCGCTACTGAAATGTATTATTAAAAAAACTTTAATTTCCAGCTAACATTTAAGAAACCGTTGAGCGCATTCTTAAACAGCGCTGATTTGCCGTATCGTTCACCAGTGCTCAACAGAAATGACTATGATTGGCTGTGAAGGTCATGCGTTTACCGCACTTCACCACTGTTTACCGAGTGCAAACACAGACAGGCGATCCGCTGATGAATCGACTGATCTTCGCTGCTTCAAAACGCTCCAGAGTCTGTGTATCTGTGTTTGCACTCGATGCAGAGCAGTGAACTGATGACCTTCAAGGCCAATCACAGTAATTTCTGCTGAGCACAGGTGAATACTCTGGCAAATCAGCCATAAATTTGACATATTTAAAATTTCAGTCCAGGAACAACACTGCTACAGATAACACAAGGGTGTGCTACAGAGGACTGCATTGTTTTATCGCTCACTGGGTTACATTGGCATACATTTAAAGAGGTTGTGATTTTGTCTGAAGCCTAATATGCTTTAAAAAATTTTTATTAAACTTAACTTAATGATATTAAAGTGACGTTTACACCATATCTACTTTGAAATTGTGGCAACAGCTGGAGGTTTGTAGTCCACAGCATGTTGCTGCAATGTTTACAGTGCTGATCCTATACTTCCAGGTTTCTTCCCACCGCAGCCTCGTTTTCGTGTTTTAAAATGGCGGCCATGTGAAATAAGCATATTCAAACATATACTGAAGTGCGTATAAATCTTCAGGAAAAAGACAGTCTAGAAAGTTGCATTAAACAAAAAAACAGAAACAAAAACAGAAATCAAATATAATCAAAGCCAAAAAGTGCCAGAACAGTTGAAGCAGAAAAGTGTCAGAAATCACGTGGAAAAAGACGTGTCTCGAAATTTACAGCCCACCAAGTAAACCACCTTGGTGACAGTTCACCAAGCAGTGACTGACGAACAGTGCTAATAACTTTCTGCTGCCGAGAGAGCAACAGCAAGAGGAGTTGAAGGGGTAAAGGGCAGGAAGAACAGGTGATCCCACACTACCTGACCGGCAGGCAGGCATCTCACACACATGAACAAACAGCGGTGCAGTGAAAGAGGTGCGTGGAGAGGTTAAAGGTTAGCGGACACTGTGCTTGATTGTGAAACGAACAGGAGCTTTTGACTGCAGCAGTAAGAGGATGGAAGGTTACCTTCATTTGCACTCGCCAACTTTCCTCTGGCGCCATCTGTGAATTTAGTAGCCTGAATATACTGGCATAAAGCTACACAACAGATAAAACAGTGTAATTAATCATTTACATAAGGACCGGTGAGAAATTGTCACTTATTACTCAATTCATCCTTTTTCAATAGTGCTTTTAGGATGTAAATTGTGTCAAAGCGGCTTAACACAGAAGTTCTAGTCAATAGAAACTGCTTCAGTCCAGTTGTCAGACCTCAGTTTAGTTGAGTTCAGTGTAATGTAAAATTCAACACAGACTCATTGTGAAAAAGTACCCCCGTATATATTTCTGGAGACCGTGAATTATGTAGCCAGAGCTACGAATGGCTGCATTTTATCTTTAAAATGAACGCTAGCCCATGGCTTGTTTCTTTTCGCGCTACCATCTGACCGATTGCCTCTATGTGGACGACTTTTCAAGTGTTACCAGTTTGCCCAGTGGCTCGCCTCGTACGTCGCCGGTCTTAAGATGCAAAGAGGAGTTGACTGCAACAACGGAATCGAGACGAGAAAAGAACAGTTCAAGAAAACAGGTAAAACAAAAACAAAAGGCATCAAAACTAAATAAGTAAATAACAGGGTGAGAACATGGTGAGATCTGAAAACATAGTAAGAATCAAGCGGCTGCGAGAGCTTTTCTTTTTCTGGATTGGTTTTGAAACTGTCTGTTGAGTTTAGGGAAGGAGGTGATCGGCTCAGTCTGTGCTTTTGAAAACAGGGTGGATGGGGATATAAGTCGGTCAGTCAGTCAGTCAGTCGACAGCGGCATATGGTGGATTTATTTAAGAACAGCAAGCGCGAATGGCACTGGCGAGAGAAATTTGACATCTGAAAAAGCATACACAACAACCTCTGGTGGAACTGCAAAAAAGTACCTACTAGGACATATTTCAGGGGTGTCCAGAAATGTATGCAGGGTTACGTACTAATAATGAGCCTGGGTTGATAAAATTACTCTATCTACTAGATGTACTCCCTCGAAAAATGACTATTTTGACTTTAATTTGCAGAGCCACCTACATTTGTGTAGGAGTTTATGTAACCCATTCATGACCGGTTACCACATTTTAAGCATTGACCTAAAAAACTGAAAGGTTAAGTTCATCCAAAAATGCTGTTGTTTATTACTCGTGTTCTTGTTGTACCAATTCCCCGAGAACTTTGTTCATCTCCGAACACTAATTAAGACAGTGGTTCTCAACCGGTTTGGCCATGGGACTCACATTTTTACATGGTCATCAAACCGCAACCCAAAATTTTAAGAAATATAATATAGTTTTAGGAATTATAATTCATTTGTATTTATTTGTTAACATTCACAAGTACTGACAGATAAATCATAAGAAAATCATCAAGACTTACAAATAAAAAATATTCTATTGCTGTCATATAATAATAATAATAATAATAATTATAAATATATATATATATATATATATATATATATATATATATATATATATATATATATATATATGTGTGTATGTATATATATAAATATATATATATATATATATATATATATATATATATATATATATATATATATATATCTATGTATATATATATATATATATATATATATATATATATATATATATATATATATATATATATGTATGTATATATATGTATATGTATATATATATATATATATGTATGTATGTATATATATATATATATATATATATATATATATATATATATATATATATATATATATATATATATATATATATATATATATATATGGTTAATAAATTATATATCCCACAAATTTTATTAATTATTGAAAAATGCAGATTCCGATGTTTACTGTGAGGGTGGGTTTAGGGGTAGGGGGGCAGAATATAAAAATTATTACGTCCCCACTAGGATATTGAAACAAGTTAATAGTTAATATTTCCATACAACAGTGCCGTAATATGTACAGAGATTAATGGCATTCGGATGAAGAAAAAATAATAATAACATTTTTTTTTACTCATAAACCCATCCTGCAAGCCGAATCTGTAATTGATGGTACAATTCAAATTATTTGGCTGAACTACAGCCTGATATATTCCAAAAAAATGCAAACTTCCCAAAATCATTGTTGAACATGTGTTAAACATTTTTAAACAATATGTCACTTAATAAATGTAACGAAACCCCATCTTCTGGCCACAGATTCTACAGATTCCCTGTGTGCAATTGTGTTTTTGTTCTGCTCATGATCACACACACATTAGATGCATCAGCATGTTGAACTTACAGAGATTAAAGATGCTCGCATGAATGTCACAGGTGTTTTCCTCTCCTCTGATGCCCACGCACACGAAACTGACTGACTTTCATATCAAGAACAATTCAAGATGATCTAAACACTGCATTGATGCAGCAAGAATAGACTTGTCTCTGTGGGATATTTCCCTGAGGAATCTTCCCTAGGGAATTACACTTTAAGCGGAGGGCAGGAACATCTTTATTTGTCACAGATCGACAGAATGTGTGTGTGTTTGAAGACTTAATGGATTCTTTATGGAATGTGTGTGTGGCATTTGAAAAAACAGGCAACAAATCAAACCAGCTAGTTTCACTGCAGGATTAAGACCAGGAATGTGTGGAATTATCCAACACAAACATTACTGGGGGGGAGGGGGGAGGGGTGTACACTGTCAGTAGCTGATTTTTTTTTAATAACTGTCCAATTGCGCAGATTTCTACTTGAAAATGTGCCTAATGGAAATATAACATTCACAAAAACATCCATATATGGCAGAAAGAGAGACGATTTTAAGCTCATATAAGGTGGCTTTCCGGGTCATTTGTAAAAAAAAAAGCAGGAGTATTTCGCAAAACTGAAATTCTGGAACATTTTCTGAATTATTTACCACAAGAGAAGGAGTTTAATGGGAGGCTATTGTGCAAAAATCACTTTTATAAGGTGTTTAAACACAGTTGAGAGGCAACAGCCTATGGTACAAATTCATTCATTCATTCATTCATTCATTCATTCATTCATTTATTTTCCTTCGACTTGGTCTGTTATTTATCAGGGGTCACCCCAACGGAATGAACCACCAACTATTCCAGGATATGCTTTACACAGCGAATGCTCTTCCACAACCCAGTACTTGAAAACACCTATACACTCTCACATTCACATACTTATTCACTACGGCCAATTTTATTCATTCGTTCATTTTACTTCAGCAGTCACTTTATTTATGAGGGGTCACCACAGTGCAGGGCTCGAAATTAACTTTTTTACTTGGTAGCACCGGTGCTCCCAACTTCAAATATTTAGGAGCACCAAAATAAATTTAGGAGCACCAGAAAAAATTTAGGAGCACCCACCAAAAATGATTGAGCACCGCTGCAAATTGCTTTTTAAGGGATTTATTGTATTTTAAAACAACATCAATAGGACTGACAAAAACCAGAAAAAACTATCTAACTAATGCTGCGAAGACATTGATATTTGTGTGCAATAATTCCAAAATGAATGTCTAATAATTAGGCTATAAAATATTTGTGATGGTAAAAAATGACAATAATAGTAACAATGAATTACATTTCTCATTATGATGCTGCCTTGAATGTGCATGAATGTATGTTATCTGCTTATAAAAAGTCTGTTACTTTATGAAAAATAATTGTTTAGTTTGCATCAAACAAAAATGAAGCATTGCAGTAAGAAATATTTATTTTGTACTGCTGTTTTTATATGCATGTCAATTTAATAAATAATATTTCTGCTACAAAACAAACAAAAGATTATAATAAATCATTCAATTCAATGATGAAAGCTGCAAAGCAGTCTTTAGTAAATAAATAAAAAAATAAAAATAATATACACCTCAAAAAAGAATAGACAAAAGAAAGAAAGTAATGTCTCACTTCTATGACTCTTTAAAAGATTTGGTTTCAGTTTGTGTCAATTTAAAGGTTCAGTCTGAGATGATCTTCATTTTTCTGTGTTAGTGGAAAAGCTGGCGAGTCAGTCGACCCAATTTATGAGCAGGCAGCGCAAGATTGCGATAACCACCGGCGGAATACCGCTGTTTGTTATGAGACGCAGTTTCAGTGTAAATTTAGTAAAGGCGAGCTTCTTTGGCAATGATATGTACAGTATTAGATTTGACTTTTAGCAGACATTTGCGCTAAACACGCAGTGAATGCAACGCATGGAGATTCTGGCACCTTATCCATGAAGCGCGTACTCGATTGATCTCAGCTGGTGGATCATTATTCACCACGTGACGTGTCATGATCGCTCTCATCTGCACCTCAACTTTAGGTGGGGTTTGCAAACCTGTGTGCTTTAAGTTTTTACTCTTCAGCAGTTTGCATTTCCCGTGGTCATAAAAGCTCCTTCCCTGTCATCTGACAGCGGAATACCTTGAGTGATTGACAGCTAATATGAACCAATATAGCGGCAGGGAAGAGTGATTCAGCACGTTTTAAAAAAAAATCGAAACAGGTCGCACTACAACCATTATCTGCAGTCGCACTAATGCGCCCAAATATATTATGAGGTCGCATAGATTAATTTTCGGGCGCATATGCGACCAAAATGGTCGCAATTTCGAGCCCTGCAGTGGAATGAACTGCCAACTTATTCAGCATATGATTTACACAGCGGATGCCCTTCCACAACCCAGTACTTGGAAACACCTATACACTCTCACATTCACACACACACACTCATTCAGTACGGCCAATTTCATTAATTCGTTCATTTTCCTTCAGCTTAGTCCCTTTATTTTGGAGGGGTCGCCACAGCGGAATGAACCAACAACTTATTCAGCATATGTTTTACAGAGCGGATGCCCTTCCAGCAACCCAGAACTGGGAAACACCCATACACTCTCACATTCACACACACACTCATTCATTAAAGCAAATTTCATTCATTCGTTTATTTTCCTTCAGCTTAATCTTTTTATTTAGGAGGGGTCACCACAGTGGAATGAACCGCCAACTTATTCAGCATATGTTTTACGCAGCGGATACCCTTCCAGCTGCAACCCAGTACTGGGAAACACCCATTCAGTCTCACATTCACACACACACACTCATTCATTAAGGCTAATTTCATTAATTCGTTCATTTTCCTACAGCTTGGTCAGTTTATTTATGAGGGGTCGCCACAGCAGAATGAACCATCAACTTATTCAGCATATGTTTTACAGAGCGGATGCCCTTTCAGCAACCCAGAACTGGGAAACACCCATACACACTCACATTCACACACACACACTCATTCATTAAGGCCAATTTCATTCATTCGTTCATTTTCCTTCAGCTTAACCTCTTTATTTAGGAGGGGTCACCACAGTGGAATGAACCGCCAATTTATTCGGCATATGTTTTACGCAGCGGATGCCCTTCCAGCTGCAACCAAGTACTGGAAAACACCCATACAGTCTCACATTCACACACACACACTCATTCATTAAGGGTTATTTCATTAATTCGTACATTTTCCTACAGCTTGGTCAGTTTATTTAGGAGGGGTCGCCACAGCGGAATGAACCGCCAACTTATTCAGAATACGTTTTACGGAGCGGATGCTCTCCCAGCAACCCAGTACTGGGAAACACCCATACACACTCACATTCACACACACACTCATTCCCTACGGCCAGTTTCATTCACTCGTTAATTTTCCTTCAGCTTAGTCCCTTTATTTTGGAGGGGTCATCACAGTGGAATGAACCACCAACTTATTCAGCATATGTTTTACGCAGCGGATGCCTTCCAGCTGCAATTCAGCACTGGGAAACACCCATACACTCTCATTCACACTCATACACTACGGCCAATTTAGTTTATTCAATTCACTTATACCGCATGTCTTTGGACTGTGGGGGAAACCAGAGCACCCCAAGGAAACCCAAGCAAACATGAGGAGAACATGGAAACTCCACATAGAAATGCCAACTGACCCAGCCGGAACTCGAACCTGCAACCATCTTGCTGTGAGGCGACAGTGCTAACCACCGAGTTCTATTATTTATTATCACGCCTCATAAAAACAGTCTGTAGAAACTTTTTTTTTTAAGTACTTTGAAATATCATGCCATTTTCTAATTTAAAACTGTGCAAAAACAACACACATATGATGGTCAGCACACCTTGAAGTAAAACAGCAGCAATGGTATACTGTAGCAACTAGTTGGAAACGATCACAACTAATCAATCAGTCAAAATGTAATATGTATAGATAATGTTATACAGCGCTGACCACTACCACATAGCAACACATTGTAGTATATATTTTGCTGTAATACTATTGGGATCTTATAATATCTTTATATAACTATACATTTTTGGTTGTATATTATTTATATATCTATATATATATTCTCACTTTTAATGGACAGGATAGTGGAGATTACAGACGTAACAGAAAGAGCTTTATTGCCAGGTATGTTCTCACATACGAGGAATTTGTTTTCGTGACAGAGCTTCTACTGTGCAACAGAATTACAGAGACAGGACAAAAAACGATAATAAATAAAAGTGAGGCGAGAAAAGGGAAGGAAAAAATATGTAAAAATCCATAAATGACCTTGTGCTGGGAGTCGAACTCAGGTCTCCATAAGCACATCACTTAAAGGTGCTGCATGTAAGTTTTTGACTCTTCTAAAGCATAGAAAATACCATAATATGTTGGCAGATATTATAGAAACATGCTAAGAGCATCTTAACAATCTTGTTTATCTGAAAAACATTGCTGAAGTCAGATGTTCTGCTTTGAAAATGTGAGTTATGTGTCGGGTGTATTTGTTTTAGTCCCTTTAATCTGCCCAATGCTAGTCAATTATATTTCAGCAACCCGGGTTGCCTAATGCCGAGTTCAGACTGCATGATTCTAGCCCCAATTTTGGCTCGCCGACAGGTTTTGAGAAATCGCCGACAAATGCCTGAAATCACAGGCAAATCGGTGCTCGTGCATGGAGTGACAATCACACAGTATGAACAATCAAAGACGCGATCTGAGTGAATCGCCAATGAGTCGCCGATGCCTGTGAGATATTTCGTCATGCTAAATATCTAGAGCTGTCAGCGATTCAAATCATGCTGTGTGACATGAGTTTTGACTGAAAATAACATCGGAGATCGCCTACAGCCAATGAGAGAGCAGCATTTACTTGTGTGTGTGTGTACCTGCAGGCCAGCGGGAGGCTGGGGGATAAGTTAAAAGCGCTCCTTTTCGGTTTATTTGGACCCAAGAAATAGAGGAAAAGCTAGTGGAGGTTTGAAAGGAGCACCCATGTCTGTTTGAGGTTTCATACAGAAAGTTAAAAAAGAAAGTTGAGGAGAAATTGCCAATTCCCTTCAAACCCAGGTGAGCAAATATATACATTTTCCACCCTATTAAAGGCTTCTTTTTCATTATGTAGCTAATAACAAAAGATATACTATGTGTTTTTGGCTGTAAGACGTAGCAGCAACCTGCGCTTGCTTGTGTTTTGACCCAGGAATGCAATACCTAGTTCAACCACTGGGTGTCAAACTTAAATACTGCACCTTTAAGTACTTTTCTATTGGTGCCAACACCCTTGAACCATCTTATACTGATTCATGAAACGAGTATCCTTTCCTAAACACAGTGCCAAACGCAGAGGCTGAGAAAAGCAATCAGCTCTGGTGAGTGAATGAAAAGACTTTCATCATGGTTCATCTGCCTAGTTAATTCTACACCAGCGCCTCACGCATGATTTGTTTCAGTCACGGGCCTGTCAACACAAAAGGCCTGAGTTCAAGCGGCGATGAGCAAACGCCAATGAAAAACAAAACGCTCATCAGTCAAGAGCAAACAAGCTTTAGATATTGTGAACTGCAAACAGATCAATAAGGCCGAGGTGAAATACTGCGCTGCTGTAAACAAACAAACCAAACAGGAGAAAAACTCGACATCAGATGTTTAAAGGTACACTTCATTGTTTTACTCTCATTTTATATCCTTACTAGAGGTAAACAGTTGGGTTTTACAATTTTTGAATTCATTCAGCCAATCTCCGGATCTGGTAAGAGCACTTTCAGCTTAGCTTAGCTTAGCTTAAAACATGGAATTAGATTAAACAATTAGCATCTCAAAAATACATACGTCTTGTATGATTTAACTACAGAAGAGTCAAGCTTTAAATAGGACAATTTTCTGAACTCTTGTTTTGAAATGTTTGAGCAAGGTGCTAATGGTAATTTTATTCAATGTTTTGTGCTAAGCTAAGAACCTCACGGCTAACATGAAAAAGCTTGACTGTAACAACAACAAAAAAACTGTCTATACAGCCAATGGGGGCCACATTGAAAGGAGAATTTCACTTTTTTGCAAATCATCTCTTTTTACATCCTAACAAAAGTTAAACAGTTGAGTTTTACAATTTTTGAATCCATTCAGCCGATCTCCGAATCTGGCGGGAGCACTTTTAGCTTAGCTTAGCATAAATCATAGAATCTGATTAAACTGTTAGCAACTCACAAAATTAATTGTCTGTCAGTCTTAGTACATGATTTAACTACAGAAGAGTCAAGCTTAAAATAAGAGAATTTTCTGAACTCTTCTTTGAACTTTTTAAGAAAGATGGTAACTGTAATTCTAGTCAATGTTTTATGCAAGCTGAGAATCTGACTGCTAATACGAAAAAGCTAGACTGTAACAACAACAACAAAAAAAATAGTCTTTACAGGCACCGGAAACCACATTTAAAGAAACACTTCACTTTTTTTGGAAATCATCTCATTTTACATCTCCACTAAAGTTAAACAGTTGAGTTTTACAATTTTTGAATCCTTTCAGCCGATTTCCAGATCTGGCGTGAGCTTTTTAAGCTTAGCTTAAATCATTAAATCAAATTAAACCGTTCCCATTTCAATTCATTTTCTTTGTCATTGTCAGTCTTAGTACACGATTTAACTATACAAGAGTGTCAAGCTTTAAATAGGACAATTTTCTAAACTCCTCTTTGAAATGTTTGAGCAAGATGGTATTTCCAGCCTGATCTCACAAGAAAACATAAGTATTTTACGTTTTGCCAGTTTAGTGGCTAATTCAAATTTGTTCGTATCCGTATGAGTTCAGTCGTACAAAATTTATTTGATTTTAAAAAGGAGGCGTGGCATCTAACCCCACCCCTAAACCCAACCGTCATTGGGGGATGAGCTAATACTAAATTGTACTAATTATATCGTACGAATTTATACGAATTAGCCACTAAATCAAAAAGTTACAAATTGCTGTGAGATAGTGTTGGTATTTCTAGTCAAGGTTTTATGCTAAACTCAGAATCTGACTGCTAATATGAAAAGGTAGACTGTAACAACAAAACAAAGGTCTATACAGGGCCACATTTAAAGAAGCGCTACACTTTCTTTTGAGAATTATGTCATATTATATCTGCACTAGAATTAAACAGTTGAGTTTTACACATTTTTAATCCATTCAGCTGATTTCTGGATCTGGCTGGAGCACTTTTAGCTTAGCTTTGCTTAGCTTAGCTTAATATAAATCATTAAAATTATAAACCGTTAAAAAACCGTCAGCATCTCACAAAATTAGTAGATGATTAGTAGAAAATTAGTCTTAGTACGTGATGTAGATACAGAAGAGTCAAGCTTTAAATGTTCTTTTCTGAAATTTTTTATCAAGATGCTAATGGTCGACTTCTAGTCAACGTTTTATGCTAAGCTAAGAAACTGAACCTGAAAATCTGTAACAATAACAAAAAAACTGTCTATATACAGTCAATAGATATAAGGAGAAAATGGATGTTTTGTGTGTACATTTTGATTCGATGGAGTGAAGATAAAGATTATAAAGTACTTCTGTTTTGGTGGCTGAAAGCTTTGCGTCTGTTGGCCAGAGAACAGCCTGAGGCCACGAGCCTGACGTGAATGCATGAGCTCTGTGAGGAGGACAGCAGTGTGTTACTAATGCTCACTGTAGACAGCGGAGAACAACATTAATATGTCTAAAGCAGCAGTGACAGACCCTGGAGTACCGGCAGTAACTGATAGCATTATATTAAAGGCATATTGCTGAGAGTAATAATCCACAAAGTGCTACAGGAGTGACATATTTTTAGTATTTCAGCACTTCTCGATCCATCATCCCAAATCTTTTGAATAGCA
Organism: Danio rerio; assembly: GCF_052040795.2. Taxonomy (NCBI): domain Eukaryota; kingdom Metazoa; phylum Chordata; class Actinopteri; order Cypriniformes; family Danionidae; genus Danio; species Danio rerio. Next base: position 71,316,227 of record NC_141027.1, read on the forward strand.
TTTTGGTTACAATATTGTTAGCAAATTTGCATTTTAATTTGTACAACACAACACATTTCCCAGAGATGGGTTGCGGCTGGAAGGGCATCCGCTGCTTAAAAACTTGCTGGATAAGTTGGCGGTTCATTCCGCTGTGGCAACCCCGGATTAATAAAGGGACTAAGCCGACAAGAAATTGAAATTATACAACACAAACACACTGAAAAAAAAATCCTGGGTTCCACACAATGGATTTGTGTTTGGTCAACAGGAAGGAATTAAGTTAAATGATTTGTTTTTAAACATTTAAGTGGATTGAACATAAAACAATTAAGCTGTCCCCAAAGAAAACTCAAGAATTGTGTTGTTTGAGCTCATTTTAAATAAGTAGCTTGAGCAAGCGGCGACGTGGTGGCACAGTAGGTAGTGCTGTCGCCTCACAGCAAGAAGGTCGCTGGTTGGAGCCTTGGCTGGGTCAGTTGGCGTTTCTGTGTGGAGTTTGCATGTTCTCCCTGCGTCCGCGTGGTTTTGCTCCGGGTGCTCCGGTTTCCCCCACAGTCCAAAGACATGTGCTGTAAGTGAATTCGGTAGGCTAAATTGTCCGTAGTGTATGAATGTGAATGAGTGTGTATGGATGGTTCCCACCCATGGGTTGCAGCTGGAAGGGCATCCGCTGTGTATAACATGTGCTGGATAAGTTTGTGGTTAATTCTGGATTAGTAAAGGGACTAAGCCGACAAGAAAATGAATGAATAAATGAGCAAGTAATTATTTTGATAATTACAATAGCCTAGTGGTTAGTACGCAGACACATGGTGCAATAGCACGTCAGGGCGTCGCGAGTTCGAATCCCGGCTCGAGGACAATTCCCTACCCTTCCCCCACTCTCTCTCCCACTTCGCTTCCTGTCTCAAAACTGTCCTATCTAATAAAGGCAAAAAGGCCAAAAATAAATCTAAAAAAAAAAAAGAAAGTCCATTCAAATATGTGATGATTCAAACCGCTAGAAATGTTGAACGAATTGCGATCGTTCTTTTCGTTGAGTGAATTCTTTTTAAAAATGTAAAATCCCTGCAGAGTCACAGTTTTAGTTTGTTTACATGAACAAGTCTTTTTTAGTTTGTATTATTATTTTTTGTTTGGAATTTGTTTTTAAAATAGCAATTTAGCTATGGCAGAAAATGTATTATTTTGCAAAAAAATGTGCAGCATTTAAGAAAAAATGAAAGGGCTCTTCACCTTTTCAAATAATTTAGTTAAAATAAATCGTAACTAAATTGTGAGACTAGTATTGTGAATCGTATCGAATCGTGAGTCAGGTTACAAATCTATACATCATTAACATCATTAATACATCTTTTTTTTTTTTTACTTTTTCCAATTTTAATTATGCTTCTAAATTTAATTAATAATAAACTGTTTAAGGTCATAACCCTTATTTTTGCAGCAAAGCCACAGTAAAAGGATTTTTTTTTGTAAGGGCAAACCAGGGTGATGATAACTTCCAGCTTGACCAACAAAAACATGTCATCACCATCTCTGGCAGATTGATGTATGAAACACGACTTGTACGCCTCTGCTAATGAATAATTGGACCAGGGTTAATTGTGATGACGCAATGTTGATCCTCGCAGCTTGATGCCATCAGATGAATGTGAAGCCCGGAGGCACGCAGAGATAGTGGGTAGCCTACATCTCAGTGTGAGCAAAGAAAAGGGGCAGAAAGAGAGCCAATGAAGGAGTAACAGATGGTAGGTGACGTTTTCCTGCGAAAATTTGCTGCTGAAACTAATATATCCAAACAGCTGAGAGCAGCGACACACATACTGACCCTTAAAGGGGTAATTCACACAAAAATTAAAATGTGTTCACTATTTAAAATCTCTTGAGTGTTTCTAAATTGTTATGAGTTTCGTTATTCTGTTGAACACTAAAGATATTTTGAACAAAGCTAGAAACCTGTAACCATTGACTACCAGAACTTACAGAAGTGAATGATTACAGAAAGAAAGATAGAAAGAAAGAAAGAAAGAAAGAAAGAAAGAAAGAAAGAAAGAAAGAAAGAAACCCTGTATCCATTGACATTCATTGTATTTGTTTTTTTACACTATAGAAGTCTATAGTTACAGTTTTTTAACATTCTCAAATGACATTCTTTAGTGTTTAACATTTTCTTACTTCCTTCCTTCCTTTCTTTCTATCTTTCCTTCTATCTTTCCTAAAACTTGTAACCATTGACTTCTATAGTAGGAAAAACAAATTCAATGGACGTCAATGGTTACAGGTTTAAAAAAGAAAGAAAGAAAGAAAGAAAGAAAGAAAGAAAGAAAGAAAGAAAGAAAGAAAGAAAGATGTTGAACACTAATAAACAATATATTTTAAAGAAAGTTGAAAATCTGTATCCATTGACCCCCATTGTATTTGTTTTTTTCTATTATACAAGTCAATGGTTACAGGTTTTCAACTTTCTTTAAAATATCTTTTTTAGTGTTCAACATTTTTCTTCCTTCCTTCCGTCCTTCCTTCCTATCTTTCTTCCTTTCTTTTATTTAAACCTGTAACCATTGACTTCTACAGTAGGAAAAACAAATACAATAGATGTCAATGGTTACAGGTTTAAAGAAAGAAAGAATGAAAGAAAGAAGTGAAGGAAGGAAGGAAGGAAGAAGGGAAGGAAGGAAGAAAGAAAGGAAGGAATTGTTGAACACTAAAGAACATGTTATGAAGAAAGTTGAAAACCTGTAACTATTGACATCCATTGTATTTGTTTTTTCTACTATAGAAGTCAATGGTTACAGGTTTTCAACATTCTTCAAAATATCGTCTTTAGTGTTCAACATTTTCTTTCTTCCTTTCTTTCTTTCTTTCTTCAATCCTGTTACAATTGACTTCTATAGTTGGAAAAACAAATACAATGGATGTCAATGGTTACAGGTTTAATAAAAGAAAGAATGAAAGAAAGAAGTGAAGGAAGGAATTGTTGAACACTAAAGAACATGTTTTGAAGAAAGTTGAAAACCTGTAACCACTGACATCCATTGTATTTGTTTTTTCTACTATAGAAGTCAATGGTTACAGGTTTTTAACTTTCTTCAAAGTATCTTCTTTTGTCTTCAACATTTTCTTCCTTCCTTCCTCCCTCTTGTATTAAACCTGCAACCATTGACTTCTATAATTGGCAACACAAATACAATTGATGCAATGGTTACAGGTTAAAAGAAAGATTGGAAGGAAAGAAGGAAGGAAAAAAAGGTTGAACACTCAAGAAGATATTTTGAAGAAATCAGAAAACCTGTAACCATTGACATCCATTGTATTTCTTTTTCCTAATATAGAAGTCAATGGTTACAGGTTTAAAAAAAAAAAGAAGATGCTCAACACAAAAGAAGATATAAAGAAAGCTGAAAATCTGTAACCATTGACTCCTATTGTATTTATTTGTCCTACTACAGAAGTCAATGGTTACAGCTTTGTTTTTCTGTTAAACACAAAAGAAGATATTTTAAAGAATGCTAATTGCTGGCACCCATTGACTTCCATAGAAACATATTCATATTTCATAAGGTCAACCAGGATTCTTCAAAATATCTTCCTTTGTGTTCAACAAAAGAAAGTAACTTGGAGAATATGTGAATACATTTTCATTTTTGGGTGAACTAGCCCTTTAAGAGCTTTAATTCTGCCAGAGATAAACCAGTTCAGTAATTTACTGGATTTTCAATCATAGAAATTCATGACAGGAAGCGGTCGATGTTCTCAATGCAGCTTAAAAAAATGATCCGCTAAAGCTGCTCTTCAAAACATCTTCATCATGCATGCTGGATTAATGACTAATCAGAGTGTGAGGAGCTCAAAGGAGCACTCTTTCATAGTGATGTCATTGAGAAAGAGCCGGAGAGACTGGGGTGCATGGGAAACTCCTGCGGGACAGTGTTTGAATCTGTATGTGTGCAAGTGTGTGTCGAGCCCAGCTGCCTGTCCTCAGTGTACCGAAGGCCTGATGGTGAAGGCCCAGCCAATCAAAACGCTCTGCCGGCAGGGCCTCTCATGCATATGCTAATGAAGCCCTCACCCTGTGCCCTGTCATTGGGAATAAAGAGGGTTTTGTCGAAGCATTCTGGCACATGGATCTACTGCTGTTTTATGCGAAAGCAAAACAACAGAGGATGAGAAAGCGAATAAAATCAAATAAAAAGTTGCCACATAGAGCTGCAAGATATTGGAAAAATCTGACAATGCGAAATTTTGCAATACACTGCGATATAAATACAGTTTCACAAGATGGTTTGAAAAGGAAAGAAAGAAAGAAAAAAAGAAAGAAAGAAAGAAAGAAAGAAAGAAAGAAAGAAAGAAAGAAAGAAAGAAAGAAAGAAAGAAAGAAAGAAAAGAAAGTTGAACACTACAGAAGATAATTTAAAAAAAAGCTGAAAACCTGTAACCATTAACATCCATTGTATTAGTTTTTGCTACTAAAGAAGTCAATGGTTACAGGTTTACAGAATGGAAGGAAAAAGTAAAAAGAAGAAGAGAAGATAATTTAAAGAAAGCTGAAAACATGTAAACATTCACTTCCATAGTATTTGATTTTCCGCTTATACAAGTCAATGGTTACAAGTTTAAAGGAAGGATGGAAGGAAGGAAGGAAATAAAGAAGAAGAGAAGATCTTTTGAAAAAAGCTGAAAACCTGTAACCATTCACTTCTATTGAATTTGTTTTCCATTGTATTTTTTTCCTATTATAGAAGTCAATGGTTACAGGTTTATAGAAAAGAAGGATGGAAGGAAAAAAGTAAAGAAGCAAGGAAGGAAGGAAATAAAGAAGAAGAGAGGATATTTTGAAAAAATCTGAAAACCTGTAACCATTGACTTACATTGTATTTGTTTTTCCTATAACAGAAGTGAATAGTTACAGGTTTATATAAAGTAAGTAAAGAAGGAAGGAAGGAAATAAGGATGAAGACATTTTGAAGAAATCTGAAAAACCTTTAACCATTGACTTGTATTTATTTTTCTTACTATAGAAATCAATTGTTACAGGTTAAAGAAAGAAATAAAGAAAGAAAGAAAGAAGAAAAGAAGGAAAGAAAGAAAGAAGAAAAGAAGGAAAAACAAGAAAGAAAGAAAGAAAGAAAGAAAGAAAGAAAGAAAGAAAGAAAATGTTGAACATTAAAGAATATATTCTGAAATAAGCTGAAAACCTGTAACCATTGACATCCATCGTATTTGTTTTTCCTATAACAGAAGTGAATAGTTACAGGTTTATGTAAAGTAAGTAAAGAAGGAAGGAAGGAAATAAGGATGAAGACATTTTGAAGAAATCTGAAAAACCTTGAACCATTGACTTGTATTTATTTTTCTTACTATAGAAATCAATTGTTACAGGTTAAAGAAAAAAAGAAAGAAAGAAGAAAAGAAGGAAAGAAAGAAAGAAGAAAAGAAGGAAAAACAAGAAAGAAAGAAAGAAAGAAAGAAAGAAAGAAAGAAAGAAAGAAAGAAAGAAAGAAAGAAAGAAAAAAAGAAAGAAAGAAAATGTTGAACATTAAAGAATATATTGTGAAATAAGCTGAAAACCTGTAACCATTGACATCCATCGTATTTGTTTTTCCTATAACAGAAGTGAATAGTTACAGGTTTATGTAAAGTAAGTAAAGAAGGAAGGAAGGAAATAAGGATGAAGACATTTTGAAGAAATCTGAAAAACCTTGAACCATTGACTTGTATTTATTTTTCTTACTATAGAAATCAATTGTTACAGGTTAAAGAAAAAAAGAAAGAAAGAAGAAAAGAAGGAAAGAAAGAAAGAAGAAAAGAAGGAAAAACAAGAAAGAAAGAAAGAAAGAAGGAAAGAAAGAAAGAAAGAAAGAAAGAAAGAAAGAAAGAAAGATGGAAAGAAGGAAAAACAAGAAAGAAAGAAAGAAAGAAAGAAAGACAGAAAGAAAGAAAGAAAGAAAGAAAGAAAGAAAGAAAGAAAGAAAGAAATTGTTCATTGGAGTTTCTTTCTTCTGCTGAACACAAAAGAAAATAGAAGAAATAGATAGATAGAAGGCAAAATAAAGAGTTTTTTCCTAAAACAATCAAATTATCTGTCAGTTGTGTGAGTAAATTAATCTTGTTTTTTTGTTGCATATTATCGTATTAATCGTATTAATTCCATATAAATACAATAATTAAATATTATTCTGTGGCTCCTGTTCAACTATATTCCAGACTCTACATTGAGTATCTTGTGATGTGACTATTGCGGATGCACACAATTGAGATATCGATGCTGAAACAATATACTGTGCAGCCCTATTGCCACATGTCATCTACAGTTATGCCAGTATGACTTTAAACACTGGTATTCATCAAATGTTGGATTTTTATAGTACGCACTGTCAATTAACCGCAGTCATTTGATCAGCTGCTTTACAGAAATGTTTTCTTATTTTTAGTTTTGTCTGTTTGAGCAAACTTTCTAACACACACTTTTTTTCAGTGACTGCACTGCAGTGTTTTGAAGCGCCCTTGGTGGTTTAAATGAAAAGTTTTTTTAATCATCTTCTTGTCTTGTCAGAGTAGTTCCTGTAGGGATCTTCAATGTTTAAAAGTACTGCAAGTTTCTACAGAAACTTTGGTTATGTTTTTTTTGCCATCTGATGTCTATGACAAGTAGCAATGTTGAGAAAAGAATAACCTACACTGTTAAAAATGCTGGCTTCCTCACAATTCCTTCATATTGTCTAAACGCAAATAGAGTGTGTTAACTTAATTGTTTTCACAAATATAAAATTAACTATTTGACGTTTTGTCCATTTAGTAGCTTGTTTATATGAATTTGAGAGTTCAGTCAAACGAAAATGTAGGATTTTAAAAAGGAGGCGTGGCTCCAAACCCCACCCCTAAACCCAATCATCATTGGGGGATAAGCAAATTATGCTAAATTGTATGAATAAGATTGTACCAATTCGTACGAATTAGCCAAAAATTGATGTGAGCAAGCATTGAACACAAGCGTACCACGAGTCACATGATAAAAACTGGCCAGTCAGCTTCATACTCTGTATAAAATATGAGCAACTCCTTGCAAATGTCAACCTTGCAATAAAAAAATTCAGTTTTCACCAAAATACTGAAACTGTTTCTGTTTTTTTTTTTTTTTTTTTTTTTGGGGTAAGCAAGTATTTAACAGTACTTTAGAACATTTAGAAATACTCAAGTATGAATCTGTCATTGTTTTCAAACTGTTCTGTTTGATTAACCAAAGTCACACAAGTGGCAATTTCACATCCATAACTGAGAGATGTCACATCCATGACGATGCTTTTTCCTCATAAATGTGAAAATATTAAATTAAATAAAACCAATCTTTTTTTTTTTTATTGAGAGCCAACTCATATCCTTTTGATTATTATTATTTCTTTTGGGTTGTGCAGTTTAATTCACAGAATTTCAACAAAGCATGTTGTGTACTGTAAACCAACAGACCTTTTTTTTTGGTCACATCCATAACGCATGTTTATTTTCCTCATTTAAACTACAAAATAGGTTTACAGATTGACATTTTTTGCTGCTAAAACTCAGTTGTTCTGGAAAATATAAACAAAAGTTTCAATATAACGTTAACATATACTTTCTATGTGAAATTATGTTTTGAGTTTTTACTGCAAATGTCTCATCCATAATGCTGAAATTGCTCCATGGTTTCTGCTACATTCATTCTTCCATGGCGGGGCGCCACGCCAAAATTTATCCTGCCATGGCCACATTACAGCTTCTCATTCAAAACGTTTTATTTTTTTTAATAGCGGGAAATAATTATTATAACAGCATAAACTTTTCTGTAACCGTAGTAGTGCTGCGAGTTATTTGTTTACCCTTTAAGGTGGTGCTGACTGACTGACTGACTGACTGACTGACTGACTGTCTGACTGACTGACTGACTGACTGACTGACTGACTGACTGACTGACTGACTGACTGACAGGTGTCAGACGTGATGCGTAAGGCCAGCAAACACGACATATTGCCGTTTCACTTTACTTCAGGATGCATTAATGCTGCTCTGTTATGGAGTTAGTTTTGTTTCTGTATTATTCAATCCAAAATATTTAGTTTTAAAGATAAATCAAGTATGTAGTAATTAAAAAAATAAAAGATTTAAAAAAAAAAACATGTTTAATTAAAAGACTTATGTCAATGATAATAAAATATTTTGGATTGCAAAAAATAAACAACTGTCCTATTATGCAGTTACCACAATTTTCATTGCACAGTCATTAATTTTGCTCTGTTTTCTGCTGTCATTTATTGCATTCCTAGAATCTTTGCTTGCAGGTTCAAATGTTTTGCTTGTGAGTAGAAAAGTTTTGAACCCATGAATGCCGGGGTTAATTTTGTGTCTTTATTATTTAAACAAACATATAAAGTTTTTGACCAAAATTAGATACACTGCAATTAAAAAAAAAAAAAAAAGATTTCAAATAATAAAAAACATTTATTTAAAAAATTCACACTGCAAAAAATAAACTATTGACTTTTATGCAGTTACCACCAGATTACTTGATTTTGTGCTCATTCATTTTGCTTAAGGTTTTGTTTCATTTTTGCGGATCTAAAATCTTTTGAGTTGAAAAGTTTTGCGAGTTGAAAACTTTAGGGTCTTCTGAAACACCTTATTCTATTGGTCATGTTGATTGACGTCACAGGTTGACCATGCCCATTACTTTTTCGCATTGTTGGAATGGACTTCCTGCCGTGACAGGAGCGAGCTATGGCGAGCAACAGGTCTCCTTTAAGGTAAGTTAACTGAAACTGTATAACAACTTGTATATTACCATCCACATTTCCCATCTGATCTGTAGGTCTATTAGAGACATTCATAAATATTCCTAGCAAATCTAATAAATGCTGGAGACATACTTGTTACATAAAAGCACTAATTGGCACTTCACCAGCATTTATTTGAGAGCGCACAAGAAGATCTGCGCGCTCTTGAAGTGACTTCTATTTGAGGGGGCGTGCAAGAAGTTTTGTGCACGAGCAGAGGAAATCGGCGCACAAGCAAAGAGATTTGATGCTCGTAATACTGCACTCCTGACATTTGTCTTTGAAATAACGCCACAGGTTGGTAGATCTGTCCTAAAAAAAAGACCTGCCGCCACAGCTGGAAAAAATCTTAAAGGAAACACTGTGCTCATATACATTTTGGTGGCTAATTATCTAAAACAAGCATATGTAAGACGTAAAGATGCAGAAAGCGATTAAACATTGCATGGAATGATCTTATCTGCCTTTGTGATTGCAAATACACCTAAAAACACCTAAAGCTAAAGATTTACACAAAAAACGGTTCCTTCCTAGAGGTTGTTTTGATGACGAGGATCCTCAACACCGCAAACCAAAGGGACTTTTTATTAAACTTGACAATATTTTATCCCTGGAGAACACGCACATCTATTTAGAGCTTTCATCTATCAAAGGAAGAAAATCTGACTGACTCAGAAAAAAACCCCAGTGACTCGGGGAGGTGCAGGGGAAGGAGGAACCACAAGTGAATCTCCTGTCATTAAAGGGATAGTTCACCCAAACGTACTCACTATTTACTCATCCTCAAGTGGTTCCAAACCTTTGAGTTTATATTTTCAGCTGAACCAAGAAACATTTTAAAGAAAGCTAGAAACCAGTATGACTGACTGACTGATCATAGTACTGACTGATCTGACTGACTGACTGATCATAGTAGAAAAAAAACAAATACTATGGAAGTCAATGGCTACAGGTTTCCAGCTTTCTTCAGAATATCTTTTATAGATTAAGAATTGGCAAATGAAGGATGAGTAAATGACAGAATTTTCAGTTTTGTGTGAACTACCCCTTTAACCAGATTCACACTTTTAGTTCCATGAAACTAAGGCTGCAACTAACGATTATTTTATTAATCGATAAATCTGTAAATTATTTTTCAATTAATCAATGAATCTGATTTTAAAAAAGCATTCATTTCCAACTGCTTATTCAAAAATCTAGTCCCTGAGCTGTTATAATAATAATAATAATAATAATAATAATTAATTTTCATTTATTTTCTTGTCAGCTTAGTCCCTTTATTAATCCGGGGTCGCCACAGCGGAATGAACCGTCAACTTATCCAGCAAGTTTTTACGCAGCGGATGCCCTTCCAGCCGCAACCCATCCCTGGGAAACATCCACACACACATCACACATACACTTATACACTACGGACAATTTAGCCTACCCAATTCACCTGTACCGCATGTCTTTGGACTGTGGGGGAAACCGGAGCACCCGGAGGAAACCCACATGAAGGCAGGGAGAACATGCAAACTCCACACAGAAACGCCAACTAAGCCGAGGTTCGAACCAGCGACATTCTTGCTGTGAGGCGACAGCACTACCTACTGCGCCACTGCCTCGCCATTAATAATAATAAAATTTAAAAAAAAATAAATAAATAAATAAACTTAGTAGTTTTGTCCTGTTTTCAATCCAAATATCTGAATACTTTTAAATCAAGATACATACTAGACACATGAAATAGCCTAAGAAATTATGTCTTGTTTTCTGAAGAAAAAGAACAACTCAAAATTAAGTGATTGTTTGCTTAAGTTCAATTATTAGTGAATAGGATAAGAAAAATAATCTTAATGAGATATAATCTTAAACAGAAGTTTAACCAGTTCACATTAATGTGTAAGTGATCGTGATCTATAACGTGAGATGGTTGTCGCCATGTTTACTTGCGGCCGTGCATTTGCCTCATACATAAAAGCAGAACACGCAGGATTCAGCACGTAAATTCCCCAGTTACTCCCCAAATACATGCAAGTAAGAAGCTGGTGAACTTGGAAAAGAGTAAATTCAACTTTATAGTTACTTTCACTGTGTAATGTGTATCTGATATAAATAAAACACATCGGCAAATTATATTTGAATGGATTGTTAGACTTCCTTTTGTGTTTTACAAACTCTAAATGTATCGTTTTACTAGTTTGTGTGTGTATTTACATGTCTAAAACATAAAATAAGCATTAGGCGGTTAAAGCGCTGCATAATTGAGGTAATAGGACACGTCTTTCTCAGCGGGGTTCAGTTGGTTTTGTTTTTTCGAAAAAATTAAATTTTTTAAAAGAAGCTCTTTTCCGACGGTCCCTTACTGAGAGCTCTCCTCAGCTCAAGCTATCTCTGGCTCTGCGCCAGACACCGTGCCAAAGTTGCCACTCTAAAGGTAAACGAGCTAACGCTAACTTGTCATGCTTGTCAAGCTGAATAACCAGTAAAACATCAGCACCAGGGACTTTAAGATACTCACTTCAAAACAGAACAAAAGTAGGACCCTGCTGTTGAACTCCCTTCCTCCTCATCTCGGCCTATGAGGCGTCGAACTCTGCATCAGTGCGTGAGGGAGAGCGTGTTCACTCCGCTCCGCACTGAACTAAAGTGGTTTTTAATAATCAAACGTTCCCATGTCGCGCAACACAACAAATCGATTATGAAATTCGTTGCCAACGCTTTTAGTAATCGATTTTTATCGATTCAATCGATTCGTTGTTGCAGCCCTACATGAAACTGACCCACAAACTGCTTAAACACACTGCACGTGCACTTGTTGTGTACCTTAAATCTTAAAAGTTTATATTTAAAAAGTTACTTGCTTATAAAATACAAATAATGAAATTTTTCAAGTACTGGGTTGCAGCATGAAGGGGATCTGCTGTGTAAAACATATGCCAAAATAGTTGGCGGTTCATTCTACTGTGGCGAACCCTCATAATTAAGGAACTAAGCCCCCAAAAAAAACGAATGAATGAATGAAATAAAAGGCCACTTAAGCATGTTTAAACTTTTTTGTTTTCATTCATTCCTCCACTTTCCTTCCGATTAGTCCCTTTATTCATTAAGGATTGCCACAGCGGAAGGAACCACCAACTTATCCAGCACATGTTTTACACATTCCTTCCAGCTGCAACCCAGTACTGGGAAACATCCATACACAATCATTCACACTTATACACTACTGCCAGTTTAGCTTATTTAATTCACCTATAGCGCATGTCTGAACTGTGGGGGAAATCCTTATTTGAATACAAGGTGTAAAAAAATACATTGTTACACACAATTCCTTTATGTTGCCCAAACACAAATAGCTTAAGTTTACTTATTTTAAATAAGTAGTTTGAAAAAGTCATTTTTGAGTGTAACAGGTTGCACACACACACACACACACACACACACAAAACTGTTCATCAATAAACAAATTACTCTTATAAGCCTTTTTTTTTGTCAAATGAATCACAAATTAGCAGTCTGACGAATCCTTCATTGAATGAACTCACAGCTACTGAATCATCATCATCTGGCTCACTGCAAAATTTAACACACTCTGTAATGTTCAACTCCAAATGAAGCTCAATGTACCTCAATGTACTGCACTGTTCCCTGTATCTGGGTTCTCAACTTTTAACGCTGTGGACTCTGATTCTATTGCACTGTCAATGAATTCTTCCACCAGTACACTTGATCCATTCCCTACTACTATTTTGAAGCATTCTGTATCTGTCTTTGACCCCCACATCACTGCCATTGTTAATGCATACCTCAGTGATGGGATTGTTCCACCAGCATTGAAGATGGCTGCTATAACACTGCACTGTTGTCAAACTATCGACAATCAATCTCAAATTTACCATTTGTGGCTAAAGTCCTTGAACGTGTGGTGGTGAGCCAACTCCATAATCATCCTCATGCCAACACTCTATTTGAGAAGTTTCAGTCTGGTTTCAGAGCAGGTCACAGTTCTGAAAGTGCTCTAGTTAGGGTCGTAAATGACCTTCCTCTAACTGCAGATTGTGGGACCTGTGGCATTCTCGTCTTATTAGATCTCACTGCTGCTTCTGACACCATTTGTCACAGTATACTGCTGGACAGGCTCAGGAAGTGGATTGGTTTGTCTGGTACAGTAATCAGCTGGTTTGTCTCTTATCTCGCTGACCGCTCTCAGTTTGTCTGTTTGGTTGCTCATAGATCTCGGACTGTTCCGTTGCATCAGGGTGTTCCTCAGGGTTCTGTCCTTGGTCCACTGCTGTTTATGATTTATACGTTTCCTCCTGGCCAGATTATGAGTAAATATGGCTTGGGGTACCACTGCTACACTGATGACACTCAAATCTATGTTAAGGTCGCCCTGATCTTAACACTGCCACGTCAGTTTTATCTGCCTGTCTTTTAGAAATTAAATTATGGATGAATTAAAACTTCCTTAAATTGATCAGTTCCAAAACTGAGGTTTAACTAATCGGCACCCCTACTAATGTTAGCCAGTACGAAGATTGCACACTTTCGGTTGATAATGTTCAACTGTCTCCTTCTACGCAGATGTGTAACCTTAGGGTGCTCTTTGATGCACAGCTCAGTTTTAAATAAGGGTGTCACGATTTCAATTTTAAATCGAAAACGATCGAAATTTACGCTTAACTTCGATTATCGAATCAAAAAATAGAATCGTTGATGCTGCCACGCCTCTATGTCACGTCAGCTTGGCTTGCCAAGCGAGGAAAAAAACACGCTTGTTGAAGTGCTTGTTAAACTGCAGAAGCAGGAGACCCGTCGACAGAACTTAACCCCTCTCCTCTTTCAATGAAGTCGCCGGTGTGGAAGTATTTTGGATTTCCAGTTAGTTATGTTGACAACGTTCGTGTTGTCGACAAAAAAAACAGTTTGCAAGCTTTGCTATGTACGTATTACGGTTGGGATGATAGACGATGGGCGCATCGCGATCCTCCGCCCCGCCCCCTATGCAAATCCGCTCGAAAAAAAAGACACTCAGGCCCTGTTTACACTAATATGTCTTTGTTTTTAATGGCATTTTAGAATGACAACAATCCACATTTACACTGGCGTGTAGCATTTCTGATCAGCCCTCGTTCCTCACTACCGCTGAAAACGCACATCACGTGACCACACACACTCGTTCACGCACAGACACAGGTGCACACATATTGTCATGCGCTCGAGACAGCGGGTCAAGGCAGTCAGCGGGTCAGTAGACTGCTTCAATCTTTTACTTTCACACAAGTACTTAGTCATTTTAGCGAACACCTCAGATACTGTTGGCTGGTTTCTGTTGGTTGTGCGTCTTTTTTACCGACGCCATTATAACGACACAGATCACTGCCTATTCACGAGTCCCGCAGAAAAAAGTAATTGACAGGTGGTAATTATGTGTGTAACTTGCCTTTATTCATTTACTGTATGATTTGTTTATGGGTAAAACAAAGACCACTCAGGTCAGGTAGTTTAAATGGTAGGCTACAAATAATGAATTCGTTATTAATTAATTAATTAATTATTCATAATCGTATGGAACCGTGACTTTAGAATCGAAAATGTATACGAATCGAGGATTTGGAGGATCGTGACACCCTTAGTTTTAACTCCAACTTCGAACACTTACAAGATTACAATATATACAAAATTCTGCTGCAAGGGTTCTGACACACAAATCATCACATCACCGTATTACTGTGCAACAACAATTACACTGGCTTCCTATTAAATCAAAGATTGATTTTAAGACCTTGATTTTAACTTTTAAAGCAGTGCATGGGCTAGCACCCGGGTACATCTGTGACCTGGTGACTCTCGCTACCCCAGCCCACAGTCTTCGTTCTGCATCGGGACTTAACGTATATCAGCCTCGCTGTAAACTTAAGACCATGGGTGGGAGGGCTTTCTCTTACAGTGCGCTTAAGCTATGGAATGCACTCCCCATCAGCATTAGAAATGCTGCCTCTCTGGATGGTTTTATGAAACCACTGTTGCCAACTATTTTCAACGAAAAGGCGCTAAGTTCTGCCCGAAATTTGCTAAAATTCGCTAGATTATGTCATTTGTTAATTATCATATTACTGACGTCATCACGTTCTACCATTTCTGTTTAACAGCCTATGGTTAATAAAGGGTTTTTTATATTTGCACTACGCTTTATATAAGCACGTCAATTTAACTACATTTATTGCTGTTTGAATACAGGATATCAATATAGATGTGTAGTGAATTTGCAGTAATCTCTCAGACGTAATAAACTCAGACAAGTTCTGAAACTCTCACTTAAAATATCTGTGATTGTAAACAAGCGAAGAATAAACGGTCAACTTAAATTGTATAAATAAAGTAGAAGATGGGTTTGACTGTACTGCCAGTGCTAAATCATTTGCCGTCGGTACGCAGAGGAGAGATCTGCTCTCGGGCTGCAGGTGGGAGAGAGTACTGTATGAGGACTAGGCCGCCTGTCAGTGCTCTGAGGCAAGGGAGAGGCCGGCGGCATCACCTGCAGCTTGTTGCGAAGAGTAGAGACGGTACAGTATGGACAAATGACAGACTATAAAAATCTCCAGTAATACACAAAAAAGTCGCTAGATTTGTCGCTAGTCGCTAGTCAATTTGTTGCTGGGGGGGGTTTGAAAAGTCACTAAAGTTGCTAAGTTGGCAACACTGTATGAAACTTCTTAATACTCACCTTTTTAGCATTGCTTTTAACTTAGGATGATCAATTTATTCTATCTTATGGTTCATATTGTGCTGTTTTGCTTGCCTTGCATTGCTAGTATTTTGCCCTGTAGCACTTTGAGTTTAAGAAAAGCGCATTACAAATAAAATGTATTATTATTATTATTATTATTATTATTATTATTATTATTATTATTATTATTATTATTATTACACTAAGAGTGCAATATCTGTATACTAGATTAAATACTCTCTCACGACTGCCAGGTCACATTTAGCATAAATTCAAATTTTCTTTAAACTGACATGAGTAAAGGTTAACATTTTCCCTACATGAAATTCACAAAAAAGTGTGATTTTAATGTTTTAACTTCCTAGAATAATAATAATATTAATAATAATAATAATAATAATAATAATAATAATGGCGACGCAGTGGCGCAGTAGGTAGTGCTGTCGCCTCACAGCAAGAAGGTCGCTGGGTTGCTGGTTTGAACCTCGGCTCAGTTGGCGTTTCTGTGTGGAGTGGAGTTTGCATGTTCTCCCTGCATTCGCGTGGGTTTCCTCCGGGTGCTCCGGTTTCCCCCACAGTCCAAAGACATGCGGTACAGGTGAATTGGATAGGCTAAATTGTCTGTAGTGTGTGTGTGTGTGTGTGTGTGTGTGTGTGTGTGTGTGTGTGTGTGTGTGTGTGTGTGTGTGTGTGTGTGTGTTTTCCCAGAGATGGGTTGCGGCTGAAAGGGCATTCGCTGCGTAAAAACTTGCTGGATAGATTGGCGGTTCATTCCGTTGTAGCGACCCCGGATTAATAAAGGGACTAAGCTGACAAGAAAATGAATGAATGAATGAATGAATGAATAATAATAATAATAATAATAATAATAATAATAAATGTCAACAAACTCTTTTCTGTAGCCTTACTAAAATGAGTGTTAAAGTGTTTAATTTAACCCACATCAGTGTTAAAAACTGTATAAATACAATTGGATTTTAACACTATAACACTACAGGGGCTTACACCAGAAGTTCAACACTTCACAATTTGCTGTGCATGAAAAACTTGTGAATCACAAAATATGGAAACCGTTAATAACAGACATTTTTTACAGTGTAGCTGATTGTTCCAGTGATAAGGTCAAGATACAAACTTATGCAAAGTTTCTAGGTTTGTTTCCAGCAAAGATAAATATCTATTCCGCTGTGTCCTCATTTAACCGCAAATGTAAGCATGCAAGCAGGGCAACACATCAGCCGTTGACTGGAAAAAATTGAGGTGCTCTTAAACGTGCGATAGTGACCCACTTTCAACAGTCTAATGGATGTTTTTCATTACTGCTAAATCAGGCCCAACCGTCTGGCCCAGCAGAGAAATGCTAGGAACGACAATGGCTCTCATTTTCTGTCTCTTTGCCAAGAGATACGCTAACACTTCAGCAATGCAGTGCATTCCTGTCATCGGGAGAAAGTGTCTGCAAGGGTCACGAGACGCTCACATGGCAGCACTTTTCTCAAGTGTCTATATCAGAATCCTTTCAATACAGCTAACGGAAAGAGACAGATAATGGTTCAAAACACACATGATTTAGAGAAATAATTCACTTAAAAATGGCAATTTTATCTTCATTTATGAAACCTCATGTGATCTATCTGTCGAACATAAAGCAAGCATATTTTATCTTAGTGTTTTTTTTTTCTTTTTTAAGTCCCTACAACGATGAGTACATTTACATGGACACTAACGCTCCATTCACACGGGGCGTCAGTGTCAACGCTTCCCATTCACTTTTAATAGGTGACATCAGGCGTTGCCGAACTGCATTGTGGATCCGTCAGCGTGGCTTCTGAGGCATTACTTGCAGCAAAAGTTGGGACTTGCTCAACTTTTCAAGCGGCGACGGAATCGTCAGCCAATCAGATTGCTGTATGCAAATACACCAGCTCAGACTGTGGTCTATTGCTGGCTAATTTCATTGGCTAACGCTGCTATGATGATCGCGTCCGCTCCAACTTCAGACACACCCTCTGTCAAGCGTTGACGCTGAAGCCCCGTGTGAACAGGGCGCAATCATCTGATTTTAATACAATTAAGACAATACTCTGATTAAGAGTTAACCATGTAAGCAGCCATTTTTAATTAATTTAATCTGATTAAGGTCATAATGGAACTAAACAGAAATCGAATTAGACATGTGAAGTATGCCAATTTTAGCCGCGTCATTGAAGAGCAGACATATAAACACCTTAATCAAACTATTACCATCGTGTAGGATTTTTGCAGCATTTTGCGACAGGATACTCTATACACACACGGCTGTTTGACACTATTCTCTGTACCTAATGAGTCAGTAGTACGAGTGAGAATGTTTCAAGCAAAGTCGTCACTTCCTGATTGACTGGCGCCAAATATCAACAGTAAAAACTGTGGTAGGATTACATAATAGATCAATGGCTTTAAAACAGGTTATTTAATCAACAAATGTCGTCATGTTATAGTTAAACACCTTCAGCTACATCAGACATTCCGATTGAACCAAACCCCATATTAATTACATTTGGAGTTTCCGAAGAATTTTTGAGACTTACACTGGTACAACAACAGTTTGTTTCATATGGGTTGATCTCTTCCAAAGAACTCATCCTTTTGTTTTGGAAGAAAAAAGAAGTTATAGTTAAACACCGTTAAGTGATTCACTGAGAAATTCTGCGCTAGCTGCCTGTAACGTTAACTAACGTTATGCTCACTATCCTCGGCCCATTCTAAATTTTGATTCTGTTAAATGTCCAAGAAAACACAGCAAAAATGGACCTCATTAAGTCTCAACCTTTATTACAGCTCATGACGGACGTTTCTCAAAGAGGGAATATCAAAAATCTTACTTGAGACGGTGCGTGGGAGCCTATGGTGGGAGCTCGAGTGCCTAGCAAGCGAGCTGTTGTGTCCGATGGCTCTCGTTGTTTATTAATGCCCGTGACATAGGTGACGTAATTTTGACAGTGGACTGACGCTTTTTGATTCGGACTCGTAATCAGTAGTGATGGGAAGTTCGGATCATTTTACTGACTCGGATCTTTGAGTCTCGTTTATCGAGATGAATGAATCTTTTTTCGAGTCATTTCGTTCATTTGGTTCAACTTGCCAAAATATTATTAAAATGTTAAGAATTGCTTAAAAACACATCTACAACTAGCTCAAAAGGTTGATAACACTACAAATAAGTCAAAAATGCAATACTACAAAAAGGAGAATATAATAATTCAATGTTTACCTGCTCTTTTGTCTATGAAGGTATTGTTGTCTCTTTGCTCAGCTCACCTCTTCATGTCTTCAAATTTCAGTGGTTCGTTCAGGTTACAATGACAGCCGCATATAATCTTAACCAATGTACACAGTCTGAGCCGGTAGGAGCCATGATAATTAGTTCACCTTTCGAGTCTTCTGGCTCTTGAGTCGTTCATTCATCACGTAACGGAATGACTCAAACCCGAGGACTCGAGTGATGAGCGGTTTAATTCTTTTTCCGGCTCTTAACGCATATGATTGGCCCGTGAGGAACGAATGACTCAGACCCAATAGAGGACTCGAGAGATGAATGGATTAATTCTTTTTACGGCTCTAAACGCATTTGATTGGCTTCTGCCTTTCCGCGATGAAAGACTCAAAAGACTTTAAATGAACGATAACACCTGCACAAATGTGCGCACGCATGGATAAACGAATCACTCCCTGAGAGGACTCATAGTTCCCGAGTCATATTGAAGATTCGTTCAAAATGAACGAATCGTTCATGAACGACCCATCACTAGAAATTAGGTTGTTGTGTCCGTGGTGAAACTGTATTTGGTGTTTGTAAAGTACAACCTTCGTAAATTTGTCAGTCATATATAAACAGACAAAGAAAATGTCGTATCTGTGTCCGTTCTAATCGCAGGTTTTGATATTGTTCCCTCGTAAAAATACGAGCACGTTCTATTTTCCTTTACGATTTTATAATTACAGATGCGTGAATTTTATTTACGCACAAAATATTTATGGCAGCGATTTTATTCCATATGTTTTCAGCTGTGTAGTGTGGACGGAGAGCTGTTCAGAAATGCTAGGTGAAACTAGGGCTGCACAATATATCGTTTGAGCATCGATATCGCAGTGTGTGCATCTGCAATAGTCACATCGCAAGATATCCAATGTTGAGTTAGGACTATAGATGACCAGAAACCACAGGTTCAAACACATGAGATTCGCTGCAGAATAGAACCGTAATAGAGTGAAAGTTTATCATCTGCATGTGTTTTGAGGGCCTGTGGCTGTGTGTGCATTTGAAGAGAGTTAAAAACATTTCAGTAGCACATAAAGAAATAATTGATAAAGATTAAGAGTGTCACAATCCTCCAAATCCTCGATTCGATTACATTTTCGATTCTAAAGGCACGATTCGATTCGATTTTCGATTATGAATAATTAATTAATGACCAATTAATTATTTGTAGCCTACCGTTTAAACTACCTGACCTGCATGGTCTTTGTTTTACCCATAAACAAATCATACAGTAAATGAATAAAGGCAAGATACACACATAATTACCACCTGTCAATCACTTTTTCTGCGGGACTCGTGAATAGGCAGTGATCTGTGTCGTTATAATGGCGTCGGTAAAAAAGACGCACAACCAACAGTATCTGAGGTGTTCGCTAAAATGACTAAGTACTTGTGTGAAAGTAAAAGATTGAAGCAGTCTACTGACCCGCTGACTGCCTTGACCCGCTGTCTCGAGCGCATGACAATATGTGTGCGTCTGTGTCTGTGTGTGAATGAGTGTGTGTGGTCACGTGATGTGCGTTTTCAGCGGTAGTGAGGAAGGAGGGCTGATCAGAAATGCTACACGCCAGTGTCATTCTAAAATGCCATTTAAAAACAAAGATCTATTAGTGTAAACAGGGCCTGAGTGTGTTTTTTTGCGAGCGGATTTGCATAGGGGGCGGGGCGGAGGATCGCGATGCGCCCATCGTCTATCGTCCCGACCGTAATACGTACATAGCAGAGCTTGGAAAACTGTGTTTTTTTTCGTCGACAACACGAACGTTGTCAACATAACTAACTGGAAATCCAAAATACTTCCACACCGGCGACTTCACTGAAAGAGGAGAGGGTTTAAGTTCTGTCGACGGGTCTCCTGCGTCTGCAGTTTAACAAGCACTTCAACAAGCCTGTTTTTTTCCCGCTTGGCAAGCCAAGCTGACGTGACATGGGGGCGTGGCAGCATCGACGATTCTATTTTTTGATTCGATAATCGAAATGAAGCATAAATTTCGATTGATTTCGATTAAAAATCGAAATCGTGACACCCCTAATAAAGATTATTTTCATGGTGAAGACTATGCAATGCTATTTTACCTTTGATTTTTTAATTTCTGTACCTGAATACTGTTGCATAAAGCTTATTTTACTTTAATATTTGCTCAATTGTTTATGACTGTAATTTGTACAGAATAAAATTACATAAAAATATATTTATATTTCACTCCTCTAAAAAATAGTCCCAAGTAATGACGTTCAAGTCATCTGGTGAAATTATATGGCAATATATATTGCAGAGAAAAAAATATATATCGCAATTTATAATTTTTCCAATATCGTGCAGCCCTTGGTGAAACACCAGTGTGGATCGTTTTCATTCTAACATGCCGTGTTAAAACAAAAACGTATTCATGTAAACAGGGTCTCAGTGCTACTATCAGTAAAACCCCAAACTGACAGCCCTTATCACACAGTACAAAGTGTGAATACATTAAAGAGACTTTAACACTTGAAAATGCATGACCAAAAAAAAAAACCTGACTGACTCGTTTCCTCTAAAAACAGCATGCTAGCAGTTTCATTCCCCGGCTAACTAGGCCAACTCAAGAGTGTTACCCAATCACCCGCTTTTAGTTCTTTTAAAGTAGTGGCACATTCAAACTTTTTTAAGCAGCTTTGTGTCACGTAAACTCCTGCTACACTGCGATTGGATGCTGCTGCTTTTGGAATTGATGTTTTTGTTCTCTCTTGAGGATCACAGTGACCTCCCTTTGTCTGGAG
This sequence comes from Danio rerio, assembly GCF_052040795.2. Lineage (NCBI taxonomy): Eukaryota > Metazoa > Chordata > Actinopteri > Cypriniformes > Danionidae > Danio > Danio rerio. The sequence continues at coordinate 71,337,786 of NC_141027.1, forward strand.
AGTTTTGTTCTATTGATTGGGCTTTACCCTCCCAGTGGACACCAGTCACTCTCACTGAAGGGTCAGTTTTACTACACATCTCTAAATGAATCATTTATTACTCATCAATGCATTGGACACTTAACAGATATAAATGATTGCAAGCTTTCGCAAGACCTAAAGTGCGCAGTATACACTTGAAGTCAAAATATTTTAGATATTCAAATATTTCCCAAAAGACCATGGAATTTTCACAGTATGTCTGATAATATTTTTTCTTCTGGAGAAAGTCTTATTTGTTTTATTTCGACTAAAATGAAAGCAGTTTTTCATTTTTTTAAACCACATTAAGGTCAATAATATTAGTCCCCATGGGCAATATTTTTTTTCGATAGTCTACAGAACAAATCAATGTTATCCAATGCCTAATTCCCCTAATTTGACCTAGTTAAGCCTTTAAATGTAACTTTAAGCTGAATACTAGCATCTTGAAAAATACCTAGTAAAATATTATTTACTGTCATCATGGCAAAGATAAAATAAATCAGTTATTAGAAATAAGTTATTGAAACTATTATGTTTAGAAATGTGTTGGAAAATCTTCTTTCCTTTAAACAAAAATTGGGGGAAAAATACAGAGTGGTTAATAATTCAGATTTCAACTGTAGATACGACTCATTACAGTACTGTGGGTACATTTTAAGTATATTCCATTCATTTAAACTGGAATGATGTACAACAAATGTATAATTTACGGTAAACCGGATCCATTATTAATGTAAAATAATACTGCAACATGCTTAAATGTGATAGGGAGAATTTGATTTTGTTAGCTATTGCTGTTTAACTTACTTTTTAAACCCCTAACAGAGCTGTAACAGAGTTGACAGTAACAGAATTGACGTTTTTCACAATTTTGCACTTTCTAACCTCAAACTGCACACCACGTGGCATGTCTAAATCAGAGTTTTATGCATTTTAATAATAATAAAGTTTTTAAAAGGTGAATGAGGAAGTCACTGAAGTATATCACAATAACAGAGTTGACATATAATTAATCTACTATTGGTATATCCTAACTAGGCATGGGACGATAACCGTGTTCAAAGTATTCCCTGGTTTGTAAAAGTCAAGGTTTTAAATCCGTCAAAAGTTTCTGCTATACCGTTCCTAAGGAATGATTAAGATATTTTTATTTACGTTTCTTTTTCATTTTTTAGGACAACATTATCTCCAGCAAAAAAGATCATCAAAGTTTTAAATTGTAAACAAACAAAAAAAGACAGCAGAAGTCAATAATTTATTTGAATTTATTCAGGGTTTTTGCTGGTTTAACCAAGTTAAATTTAAGACTTTTAAAGACATTTTTAAGACCATTATGGATGAAAGTTTAGACTCATGAAGGGCTAAGAATTTTGTGAAATGGCCCAGATGGAAAATATTTTTATTTGCCCTATCAAAAAAACTATATTATAATTGAATACATTTAATTATATATTAATTAATACTATATATATATATATATATATATATATATATATATATATATATATATATATATATATATATATATATATATATATATATATATATATATATAGTATTAATTATATATTAATAATAAAATATATATGTTTTTGATATTTCTTAGCAAAATATTTTAAATATTGTATAAAAACAAGCAAGCTCTACTTGTGTCTATCTACTTTTTCCCAACATAAACTTTCTTTAAAATAAAAACAAATTTAAAAAATTATCAAATGTTTTAAAAGTTTTAAAAGGTATAATAAACTAAATCTATGCAAAACAATCTGTCCATGTCTATGTCCTCAGCACTAAATACAAGGAGCACTTTTAAACAAATGTTTTTGTAGGGAAAATATATAAACCATAATGATAAATAGAGGTAAAAATCACATTTTTAAATAAATAGGTTAAAGTTTTTGGATTGTTGGTGATTATATGGGTTTTGGCCAGATTGGGTAGCAATACATGAACAAAGAAAAATTAAGACCCGTTAAAAAAGATTTAACACCTACAACACAATATTTCAGCAAATTTAAGACTTTTTAAGGCCTAAAATTTGGATTTCGAGATTTTAGACCTTTTAAGACGTCTTAAGACCCTGCAGAAACCCTGTATTTAGCCTGACATGTTTACTGTTGCAAAATATTTGACATTTTTTTCAAAATAAAATAAATCGTGTACAAAGGAGAAAAGGTTTTGTTTTTAACCAAAGACATTTAAAAACAATATATTTTAGAGCAGTAATCACAATACCGTGATACCGTGATATTTATATCCAAGGTTATCATACCGTCAGAATCTTATACCGGCCCATGCCTAATCCTATCCATTATACACAGATTAAAGAGAGAATGCCTTCCAGAGTTTTCGAGAAGGATATAAACAGAAGTTGGTGCCAGCTTCAAGTGAGTGGGCATTCGAGCTCCAAGTGGGCGATACAAACCTGGAGTCTTTCACAAAATGACATCAAGCAACTCCAGGGCTAATACAGCATGTCTAATATTTTTGTGAATTCATCACAGAGATTGTTTTGACAACCTAATAGTCATCTCTGTCATCAGTCGAATTTTTCAAAAATTCAAAGGAAAAACTTACAAATGCTGTTGTGTTTATTTATTTTTTATTTTTTATTTTTTTACATTTGGAAAGTACCAGAACAGGGTAGAATCTTTATAGTAAGTTAAATTAATAATTAAATTAATTAATAATAGTTAATTTATACTATAATATCATGATATTAAAGCATCCTAAAACATGGAGCTTCATTAAAATGCAGTATTGTTGGGTTTTTTCAGGCCCTGTATCCAGAAATAGCATTTCCAGGAACTCAAATTCAGCAAACAAAATTCAATGGCTGCGTTTCACTTTTTACATATGATTTACAACACCGCTGGTGCAGTTTTCTGAGCAGCTACACTGTAAAAAATGCTGGGTTGATCTACACAATTCATTCATGTAGTCCCAACACAAACCGATTAAGTTAACTTAAGAAATTTAAGTGGATTGAACACAAAGCAATTAAGTCATCCCAAAAAAAAGAAAAAAATGTGTTGTTTCAGCTCATTTTAAATAAGTAGTTTGAATAAGCAGCAAAAATAAATCTTTTTTTGAGTCTACTGTCATCCACTGACACTGATATAACCAAAACCTTGCGAAATGAAACATAAAAACATAAAACATAAAAACCAGTATAGAATAAAATATCCAAATCCACCAAGAGAAAATCCCTCAACATTCAAGAGAAAACAACTCTGAGACTCTGATTACAGCAGTGGAGATCTACCAAAACAAAAAATGCAAGATGAGGAAGCCCAAAACCACAGGAAATCTGCACTCTCGCCCTACAGCAGTTCACGTGCATGGTTAAAAGAGACCTTCAGATCGTTGATCCACTGTACAACACTAAAACATGGTACACTTGAAGTAAATTTGTTTATATGAATTAATGGGACTATGCACAGACTCTTGAATCAGTCGAATGCTGGAGATGAAAGAATCTATCATTAAGATCTGAGGTGAAACAGTCTGAAAAGATGACATTATAATAAACTCATTCTGAGGAGATGAACGGACTGTTGATGAAAGAAGAAATGACATGAAGTCAACATAATATGAACAAAAAAAGCATATAAACTGCTCGACCGTGAATCGATTTCTCACGATTTTGTCTTCTAGCTAGGCATGGTTTAAGTATGTAGGTATAAGATTCTGACGGTATGATAACCTCGGATATAAATATCACGGTTTCACACGGTATTGTGATTGGTTTTTTTTGTTTGTTTTTTTAAATGTCTGGATAAAAAAAAGAAGAAAAAAACGTTTTTACCCCATTGAACACAATATATTTTATTTTTTGAAAGATTTATAATACTTCAGAACAGTACACGACTACATAACTCAAATGAATTATTGAGTTCTGCTGTCTTCGCAGATTTAAAAACAGATTTCTTTACAATTTAAAACGTCATCTTTGGATATACTTTCTGCTGGAGATACTGCTGTCAAAAAAATGTAAATAAAAAATCTTACACATACCTTAGGAATGGTATTACAGAAAATTTTGGCGGTTTTAAAACCTTGACTTTTCCAAACCGCAGTATACCTTGAAAACTGTTATCGTTTCATAGCCAGTCTCAATGTTTTTGTTTGTTTTATGTTTTATTAAAGATTATGGGTGGAAGATCTATCGTGAAATAAATAATTTTACCATCTATAATTCGTTTTTAAACCATTTTTTTCCAAAAGAAGCAATAACAAACAACTGTTTACAGATTTTATGGTTACTCATATAAGGTCAAATATGTAACACTAAATGTTTGTTCGCACGTCTTAAATGTAAAAATAAACATTTAGAAGTGGTTTAATGTGTTCAATGGCTGTGATGTAGCTTACAGCTGAAATTATTTCAGCGTATTTCTTCAGTATAACAGTACTCAGCCATCATTGTAGCACAAGGATTTATACACCACATATAAAACCACCAGCAATACTAGAGAAGCTATTATAACTCAAACGGGTCCAAATCAGAGTCCTGAACTGCCCTGTTCTTGAATTTGGGTCTTACCGGACAGCTCGTCTGGTTCTAAGCCGCTCTCGGTGTCCAGACCGCAGATCACGAAATAATCCGCGAAGCGGCAGGAGCTGGAGCTGAATCCGGTGCTCATTTTGAGACGGCTCCGCTTGTGCTCTTGTGTTTGCGGGTCTAGAGGAGCGCATAGTACGAGCTCCGGGCGTCATTCTGCGCAGCCATTGCGGATGCGGGTCGAGGCAGGAGCCCAGAGCGCCAGTCGCATTGTGGCCTCCGTTACCGTACAGCTGTTCTGTTCTCCGTCCTCAGAGATCGCTCCAGCGCATGCGCAGACTGCGCACTCCTCATATCGGGATGACGTTATGCGCTTAACCCCCGAATACGGCAAGCCGTGTTAACCGGAAATCTGTTCATTTGGAAAGCTGGATGGGAAAACGTTAGTATTTTTGTTATTTGATATTTTAGACAAATCAGCCTATTTGCTTTCTTATGGGATTCAAATGGAAAAATCGTCATTCCATATTTCGGGAACGTGTAAGCAACAGTGTCGAGGAAGTTACTTTTGAGAGCTTTATTTAGTTACTCCCTAAAAAAGTAACTAGTTGCGTTACTTAGTTACTTTTTAATTACTGTTACATTTATTTAAAAAACACATCAAACATTGATAATTTAGGATAGCGTTATCTATTTGCTATATTGTGACGTTGACGAGATCATATACAGTTGAAGTCAGAATTATTAGCCTCCCTTTGTTTTTTTTTATTTATTTATATTTTGTCTTTCTTAAATATTTACCAAATGATGTTTATCAGAGCAAGGACATTTTCACAGTATGTCTGATAATGTTTTTCTTCTGGAGAAAGTCTTACTTGTTTTATTTTGGCTAGAATAAAAGCAGTTTTTATTTTTTTTAGCATTTTTTTAGCATTTTTTTTCGATAGTCTACAGCAGTGGATCTCAAGTGGAGGTCAAAGTGTTTACATATATTTTCAATCAAAATCTGAAATTTAAACTGTAAACTTGAAAATGCATTTTATTTTTGTAATTTTTTTTTCTTGTTAAAAGTGATTAAAATAAAAATACAAAGATTTTAACATTTATAGTGACATACATTCAGTTTCTTACCAGTATATTTTAATAATCAGGCTATTACTACTTATTTTTTAGGTACTATGTATAATAGTCCTTCATTCATTTTCATTTCAGCTTAAGCCCTTTACTAATCAGGGGTTGCCACAGCATAATGAACCGCCAACTTATCTAGCATATGTTTTAACCATCGGATGCCCTTCCAGCCGCAACCTATCACTGGGAATCACCCATAAACACACTGAAAAAAATTATACAAAGATGATTCATTGGATTGAATTTTTTTACGTTAGGTGCTTGTAAACAATTTATTTGGGCTGAATTTAATTTGATTGTTTAAATTCAACACAAAAATAGTTTGCAACAGCTTTGCATGCAACACTTTTTTCAGTTATTTTGACTTATTTTTCACTTATTCACACACACTACGGACAGTTTAGCTTATTCAATTCACCTATACCACATGTCTTTGGAATTGTGGGGGAAACAGGAGCACCTGGAGGAAACCCACAACCACACAGGGAGAACATGCAAACTCCACACAGAAATGCCAACTGACCCAATCGAGGCTCGAACCAGCGACCTTCTTGCTGTGAGGCGAGAGCCTTACCCACTGCGCCACCGTGCAACCCTGGGTATAATATACAACTGTTTATCTTTTCTTGTGGTGGTATAAAAATGGTTTAGTCATGGAAATGCAAAAATAAAGAAGTAGCTGCTGCTGCTGCCCGTTTTAAACCATTTTTAAACACAGCTTGTTTGTTGTCTCATGTCGCATATCCTTTTTTATTTTATTTATTTTTTTTGTCTTATTTGACTAATTTGTTTACTTTATTTACTAATTACTTGTATATAAGAAAGGTACTTGTGACAAGTGGAGATGATGTCAAAAACGTGAAAATTGTTACTTGGGAAATAATCAAAGTTTCTACTAGTCATGTAAGCTAATAGGCTACCATAGTAATATTAGTTTATCTAACCTAATAGGTGCTAATAGTGCTATTATATATGCTATTAGTTTACAACAATACTACTAGTTGTTTTAAGGGTTAATGTTAGAGCGCTTGCCACATAGCAGCATCACACATCAGATGTGAATACATGATCTCTTCAGACAGCAGCGAAGCTCAAGAACATATTGCGTCATCAGCTATATACATCTATCTAGTATAGCTAACAATTAGTTTAAAAAGTGTGGACAATAATTTTTAATTAACAATTAGTTACTTAAAAAGTGTGGCGTTTATGTTGTCTGATGTTGCCCTCTGCTGGTGCATAAGAAAAACGCATGAATAGCCTAATTCGTTATTTAGAGCACTTATGTGGAAATATGTTATTTATGATGATAATAATAATAATAATAATATGTAATGTTTGCGATGGCTAATTTGACTATAGAATGTCATGATTATTTAATTAGTTTTATTACAATATTAAATTGTATTGTTCCGCGAGGAAATTTTCATTGGGCTGCATTAATTAATATAGATCGGAGAAAAGCTTGGTTGTTGCCTCATAAAGACTTCCTTCCTAATAAAACTAAAGAAATCCACTTTAAAATATTGCATACAATATATCCGGCTAACTCTTTTGTGTCCAAATATGTTGATATTCCGAGTAGTTGTAGCTACATTTTGTGGTGAAGGTGATGAAACTTTAATACATTTATTTTGTATGTGTGAATTTGTTCAGAAATTTTGGTTTGACCTTTGTCGTCATTTAAACACTCCTCCTACCTTTGCACAGTCTTTTATTCATTCATTTTCTTGTCGGCTTAGTCCCTTTAATAATTCAGGGTCGCCACAGCTGAATAAACCGCCAACTTATCCAGCACATTTTTACGCAGCGGATACCCTTCCAGCCGCACTGGAACATCCACACACACATTCACACACACACACTCATACACTACAGACAATTGGGGGAAACCGGAGCACCGGAGTAAACCCACGCGAACGCAGGGAGAACATGCAAATTCCACATACACCAACTGAGCCGAGGATCAAACCAGTGACCTTCTTGCTGTGAGGTGAAAGCACTACCTACTGTGACACTTTCTTTTAGTTTAAAAGAAATTATTTGTATACTCAGAATCTTCATATAAATCTAAAAAATGTATCTTCAACTTTTTTGGAAATTTTTGAATTTGACTCACTGCTCAAATCTTTCCTTATATGTGACAACAAAAAATGTGTCAGATTCTTAGTTCTATATGAAGAGCTGTTGTCTATTGACTCTGATTTGAGTAAAATAGCTTTCCTGTAATGCTCTTAATTCATTTATTTTTATAAACTTTTATACAGTTGTAATTTACTTACCCCTTCCTTTGTTTTGTTAGTCTTCTTTTTTTCTTTCTATCAAGAAATTTGTGCTGCCCATTACCTTAAAAACCACAGGAGAGGGCAAATTCTTCAGCAGGATAGCGCTCCTCCTCATACTTAAGCCTCCACATCAAAGCTCCTGAAAGCAAAGAAGGTCAAGGTGCTCCAGGATTGGCCAGCCCAGTCACCGGACATCAACATTATTGAGCATGTCTGGGGTAAGATGGTGGAGGAGGCATTAAAGTTGAATCCAAACAATCCTGATGAACTTTGGGAGTCCTGCAAGAACGCTTTCTTTGCCACTCCAGATGACTTTATTAATAAGTGATTTGAGTCATTGCAGAGATGTGATGCAGTCGTCCAAGCTCATGGGAGTCATACACAATATTCATTCTTTTTCCATTACTTTATATTTTATACTGTACATTATTTCTGGTAAGTAACAAGACTTTTGTCTAAGCAAAGTCAGACCTTACTGTCCTAATTAATTAATTATAAATCAAAATTTATAATAAACTTAATCTAGAGGCCTTTGCCTTTCATATAAGTTACTTCTGATACCAAATGATTAACTAGAAGTCAAGTTATTATTTGTTGTTCCCAAAACTTGGATAGGCGACAAGACTTTTGTCCGTAACTGTATATATACAATTGAATAAAAAAAAAATAATATACATTTATTTAGTGGGGGGCACTTTATTATATATATAAAAAATAATATATTTATATTTTACAAAAGATTATTTTAATAGAATACTTCTTTAAATATAATACATTTGTTATTTAATATGAACTTCAATATGTCAGTAAATGGGTGTCAGCTACACATGAAGATACTTATCAGCCAAAATGACAATAATCTGTATTAATTATCAGCACTAACCTTTAAAGTTATATTTTTATTATACACTGTAAAAATGTAATGACAAGAAGTCAAGATAACAAATATTTTAAGTTGCTTTAACTTATTTTAATCAGTTAATCACGTATCAACTATTTTTTTAAGTTATACAAAGGTTAACTTTATTATATTTATATTTATCACATGTATTATTATTTTATTTTAGTCAGATTAAGTTGTGATGACTAGAAAAAAACTCATTTGATTAGACAAAAACAAATTAAGCCACCAAGATTTTTTACAGTGTACATAAAAATAGTTGTCATAATAGTATACAGTTGAGGTCAGAATCATTAGCCCCCCTTTGAATTTATTATTATTGTTTTTTTTTAATATTTCCAAATTATGTTTAACAGAGCAAGGAAATTTTCACGTGATCTGATAATACTTTTTTTTCTGGAGAAAGTCTTATTTTTTTATTCAGGCTAGAATAAAAGGTCAAAATTCTTAGCCACTATAAGTTATATATGTTTTGATAGTCTACAGAACAAACCATTGTTATACAATAACTTGGCTAATTACCCTAACCTGCCTAGTTAACCTAATTAACCTAGTTACGCCTTTAAATGTCACTTTAAGCTGTATACAAGTGTCTTTAAAAATATCTAGTCAAATATTATGTGCTGTCATCATGGCCAAGATAAAATAAATCAATTATTAGAGATGAGTTATTAAAACTATTATGTTTAGAAATGTGTTGAAAGTATCTGCTCTCCGTTAAACAGAAATTGGGGATAAAATAAACAGGGGGCTAATAATTCTGACATCAAATGTATAGTAAATATGGTTCCATTTATTCCGGCTTCATTTAAAAGAGCCTTTGAAAATGAATCATCCAATTCAGAAGCGGTCGATGTTACTGATGTATTTAATGATTTCATAATAAATATATTATGCTTCAAGAAGTTAAACAGACATGAAAAGATCTGACATAAAACACAGAACACGACAATACGCTCTTAATTAATTTGTTTGTAATACTGTAATCAGTGAGCTCGATTTAAGAACGAAGATGACAGTGAAAAATACACTAAAGAAAAATCAAGATGAGTACAACTGAAGAAATTATTAAGGGTCAGAGAGGTTATCATCAGCACACTACTCATCGAAACGAATGCATTTCCTCATTTTAGTATCGTACTGGGAAGATTTCGAGATGATACAAACTAGATGCTGGTTTTGACATTCAGAGAAAAACGGCAGACATAAATGAATGCGACAGAAGAAGAAATCAAATGAGGTAACAGAGAAATGATAACCGTTCCTCATCGCACCCTTCAGCTTAACAGAAACATCAGTGCAAACGATAAATTACATAGTTTTATTTCCCAACATTAATTGATGCGTAAATCACGTTTGGAAGGGTCAAAGTCTATCTGTAGCAAACATAAGACATTTTCGTAAGACTTCTTTGATAACGTAAAAGGCAACTTTAACAAAAATGAACATTCGGTTATTAATTACTCATCCTCATGTCTTTCCAAAACCCTGAGACCTTCTTCGGAACACAAATAAACATTTTTTAAAAGAAATCCATGAGCTCTCTTACCATACACATACACAGGATATTTTACATTTCAGAAAAAGGAACCAAAAGATTGTCAAAAAAGTTTCATGTGACTTCAACTAATCATATGAAGCTCCAAGAACAGTTTTGTACACCAAAAAAGGGTAAAAACCACTTTTGTCTTGCACGTTTACTACAGACAATACAACTTATTTGCTATTACTCAGCAACGCAACACACTTGTTATTGCCTGTAGTAAACGCACACTGGGACCTAACATAAGGTGAGCAACGTCATTTTTGTACAGTTTTTTTTTTTTTTGGTATTTGGAGTCTGGTATGGTTATGGTTGAAAATTGCATGTTTTGACAGATGTTTGGTTCATTTTCTGGACTTTGAATGTCTCAACTAAGTTGCATCAAGTTGATACCAAACTGAAAATGTACTCATCCTCAGGTCATTTGGAGTTTGGTATGGTTACAGTTGAAAATTTCTTTTTTTAACAGATGCTTGGTTTGTTTTCTGCAGTCTGAATGTCTCAATAAATTAAAATAGAGGATTAGAGAGCTCCAGGATTTCTTCTAAAATATTTTCATTTGTGTTCTGAAGATGAACAAAGGTCTTATGCAGGGGTCACCAAACTTGTTCCTGGAGGGCCGGTGTCCTGCAGATTTTAGCTCCAACCCTAATCAAACACACCTGAACAAGCTAATCAAGGTCTTACTAGGTATACTTGAAACATCCAGGCAGGTGTGTTGAGGTAAGATGGAGCTAAACCCCGCAGGGACACCGGCCCTCCAGGACCAGGATTGGTGACCCCTGGTCTTATGGAATTGGCAGGGACTGAGGGAGAGTATTTAATAACAGAACTTTCATTTTTGGGTGAACTAACACTTTAAATGTCGTGTTTAAATGCATAATGTCCAACTAAGTTGCATCCAGCTGACACCGAACTGAAAGTTGACTCAATATATCAAAATAGAGGATTAGAGAGCTCCAGGATTTCTTCTAAAATATCTTCATGTAAATATATATGATATGTATATTATGAGTATACAAATGTTTTGGTTCCTTTTCTGAACTCTGAATGTCTCAATAAATCAAAATAGAGGATTAGAGAGCTCCAGGATTTCTTCTAAAATGTCTTCATTTGTGTTCTGAAGATGAACGAAGGGTCTCAGGGGATTGGAGGGGACTGAGGGAGAGTCATTAATAACAGAATTTTTATTTTTGGGTGAACTAACTCTTTAAATGCAGAGTGTTTAAATAGATAATGTCCAAATAAGTTGAATTGAGCTGACACAGAACTGAAAATCAACTCACCCCTAGGTCATTTAGAGTTAGGTATGGTTACAGTTGAAAACTGAATGTTTTGACAGATGTTTTGGTTCACTTTCTGGATCTTGATTGTCTCTAAATCAAAATAAATGATTAGAGAGCTTCAGGATTTCTTCTAAAATATCTTCATTTGGGATTGAGGGAGAGCAATTATAACAGAACTTTCATTTTTGGGTGAACTAACCCTTTAAATGCAGTGTATAAATGCACAATGTCCAACTGAGTTGCATCCAGCTGACACAGAACTGAAAATCAACTCACCCTCAGGTCATCCAGATGTAGAGGAGTTTGCTTTTATTGATAGGAGAATACGTTTAGAAATAACTGCTGATAAAATAAATAAATCTGATAAAAAAAAAACATAAATGACCTGACTACAGTACAAAACTTAACATGTTGTGAAGCAAAATCAACAGTTTAAAACCTCCTAACGATGGATTTGTTTTTAACAAATACATAGTTTTTGCTTCACAAGACATTCATTGAAGAAGTGGAGTCACGTTATATATTATCCTGATGTTTATACGAGCTTGACAACAACAGCATTCACTCAGGACAGAAGATCTACTGGTGAGAACGTGGTGCAATAACAAATTTTCTTAAATCTTTTACAGATGAAGGCTCATCTACATCTTGGATTCCCCGGGGTTGAGAAAAGTTTTAGCACATATTCATTTTTGGGTGAACAATCCCTTAATCCCTAAACAGTGAACGCAAAACTGACAATTATGTCATCATTTCCTTACCCTTCACTTGTTCCAAACCTCTTTGGCTTTTTTCCTTCTGTTAAACACAAAAGAAGATATTTTGAAGAACGTCAGAAACCTGTAACCATTGATTTCCATTGTATTTCTTTTTTCTTTTATGCAAGTCACCGGTTACAGGTTTTCCGCTTTCTTCAAAAGAGCTTTTTTTGGTTTTTAATAGAATAAAGAAACTCATTAAGGTTTGGAAACACTTGAGGGCGAATAAATAGTAAGTATATTTTCCTTTTTGTGTGAACTGTCCCTATATATTATGTATACAGTTATAAAAATGATTTACAGTGGCTTGATTGGACTAGGACCACAGCCAACTGTAAATCATACAATACTTCCCTCTTTCACGTGACTAAAATAAAAGTAATGCACAATGTTAAACAAATTAAAATTAGATTACAAATTAAAACTACTGCAATAAAAACAGAAATCAATCCTAATCATTTTGGCGTTTTGATTATTTAAAAAAAATTGCATCCATGAAAGAAAACAATAGTAGTAACACTATAATAACTATACACTAGGAGTCATTTATAAAGCATTAGTAAATAGTGAGTTCATTATTTGTTAAGCATTAACTCTACATTAACAGATGTTAGTGAGCAGTTTATAACTGCTGATACAAATGCTGTATTATTGACTTGACACACACAGTTGAAGTCAGAATTATTAGCCCCCTTTTTGAATTAGTTTTTTTCTTTTTTAAATATTTCCCAAATGATGTTTAACAGAGCAAGGACATTTTTACAGTATGTCTGATAATATTTTCTCTTCTGGAGAAAGTCTTATTTGTTTCATTTCGGCTAGAATAAAAGCAGTTTTTATTTTTTAAAGACCATTTTAAGGTCAAAATTATTAGCCCCTTTAAGCTGTATTTTTTTCTGATAGTTTACAGAACAAACCACTGTTATACAATAACTTGCAAAATTACCCTAACCTGCCTAGTTAATCTAATAAATCTAGTTAAGCCTTTAAATGTCACTTTGAGCTGTACAGAAGTGTCTTGAAAAATATCTAGTCAAATATTATTTGCTGTCATCATGGCAAAGATAAAAGAAATCAGTTATTAGAAATTAAACAGAAATAAACTCTGTTAAACAGAAATTGGGGAAAAATAAACTAAAAAAATAAACAAAATTAAATATAATGTGCTTAATTGTTTTTTCATGCTTTATTAATGATTAAATTTTCAGAACTAAATTATTTATTGCATTATTTACTAACCACTTGTACTCAAGAGTAATTGGTCGTTTTTAAGATCATTCAGAATGAGTTAGTAAATGATTCGTTAATTATTGAAATCAACGTTTACACATCTAATTATCCAGGCATATAGTAATGGTTACTACACTATGTATGTTAACAAATGCTTTACTAGCACAACTACATGCAGTTTTGTGACCCAATCTAAGGTGAGGACTATTTATGAGGCTAATTAAAGGCTCAGAATCAAATGAACAATAATCTTTGCTATCTTATCTAAAAAATTCAATTACTGTAAGGTTTAAACATTGTGAAATAACAGGAGAGTCATAAAATTGGATAAAACAACAACAACAATATAATAATTTCCCAATATATTATGATACAACATTTCAATGTTACTTAGTGATGTTTAAATTGGGCGGTCATTTTATTTTAGTTAAGATTACAAAGATTTATTTTTCATTTGATATGGTTTCATTTGTGTATCTTCAAATAGAATTGAATAAAGTTTTTACCTTCTTTTTTCCTCGTTTAGAATATAACTGAGCCTTTAAATGTCATGTATAAGGGATTTATAAAGCATAAATAGTCTTCAGGTCACAAATCTGGATGAACTTAATAAAGCCTTTATTAACATTTAAAGTAACTACGAATATATGCTTGAATAATAAGATCTACACTGTACAAAATGGCCGTGATTTCGACGGTAAAAATCTGTAAAAATGCTACAGTAAAAATCAGTAACCTGATAAACAGTATGTTTCCTTAATATATACGGCGAATAACCGTAAACTGACTTTCCCAGAATTCCCTGAATGGCACGCCACTTTTTATTGTTGACATTAATATGGGTCTTTTTAGTTGTTTCCCCATCAGTTATGTACATTAGAGATTTATGTTACATCTAATGTTGATAGACAATGTTTATTTCATTGCTTTAATTGTATGCGTGTTGCCATACTTGTGTTTAGTAGTTGTGTGAATGACACTGATCACCTTCTATATTACACTGACAGCACTTTTCTACTTGTGGGAAAAGTTGTTTGTGATGAGTTATGGTTCATTATGTAACTTTCTCATCATCACCTGCATATGTCTATGTTAACGTGTCTATCTGTGTAACAAAAGATGTGTAGATGTTGGTAATTCAAAATACAGACATATTACATCTATAAATTAATGAAATACGGTAGCTTACTGTAAAAATGAGAAATTACTTTTACGGTTTGTACCGTGTTTTTAATTGTAAAATACTGGCAACCACAGCTGCTGTTTTTTTATCGAAAATTTCAGGGATTTATTTTTTTACAGTACATTAATGTTAATTTGAATAGTTTATTAATCATTGATTTACGCATTCTGAAGGATCTAAAAAAAACACCAACTATTCTTAAATAACTGGTTTGTAAATAATGCAGTAATTAATTTAATAATGACAAAATTCATCATTAACAAAGTATGAAAACACACAATTATTAAGCACATTACACGTGTGCTTAGGAGTCAAGAACACAGCATTTGTAGCTGCAGTTATAAACTGCTCATTAAACATAACTAATGTAGAGTTAATGCTTAACTAATAATGAATTCACTATTTGCTAATGCTTGATACGCTGAAAAAAAAGTGTTGCATGCAGAACTGTTGCAAACAATTTATTTGTGTTCCATTTAAATAAACAAATTAAATTTAATAATGTTCAACTTAATTTGTTTGTTTAAATTGAGCCCAAATAAATTGTTTACAACAACTTAACATAAAAAAATTGAGTAAATCCAAGGAATCATCTTTGAATCATTTTTTCAGTGTAAATGATTCATAGTGTGTAGTTATTATAGTGTCACCACAATAGCTTAAAATAAAACAGGTGTTAATGGTTCAGTACGTGTGACATCAAAATATTAATTCCGTTTGACTTCAAGTAAGCTTTTATATTAAGGCAGAACTTTCTAGATGTAATCTACCGTCTAAATCTGTAATACTAACATGGCATCATCCACATTTACCAGTTTTAGGGGGGAAGAAATAAATCTGTAACACTTTACAATAGGAGAAACATAGTTAATGTTATTAATCATAGTTCTACAGCAGTGTTTCTCAACCACGTTCCTGGAGGACCACCAGCACTGCATGTTTTGGATG
The DNA here is from genome assembly GCF_052040795.2 of Danio rerio. Taxonomy (NCBI): domain Eukaryota; kingdom Metazoa; phylum Chordata; class Actinopteri; order Cypriniformes; family Danionidae; genus Danio; species Danio rerio. The sequence goes on from NC_141027.1 coordinate 71,353,579, forward strand.
TCTCCTTTGTCACACCCGTTACAGCTCTTTCAGTCTTTGCTAATGAGCTGATGATCTGAATGGTTAAACAGACATGGTTTATGTGCAAAGCTGGTGGTCCTCCAGGAACATGGTTGAGAAACACTGAATAACAGCATATAGATCATTTCAATGGGGATGTCATTGGACATTTCCAGCTTGTCGTCAAACTATTAATAAGACGTGATTCAATCATACCTTGATCTTATAACAGCTATCATTTCTTATTAATAAGTGGAACTTTCTGGACTCTCAGAAGCTGTGGAAATTTAAAATGCAAAACAGCAACTACTTCAGAACCATTGTTATAGGTTACATCCATCAAAATGCTCTATATTACTCATAGTTCAACATTTATTAAAGTATTTTAATTAAGGATACAATTGATTAGCTAACTAACGACGCATTAACTAATCTTAACAAGCATCAACGTTTGATTTAAATAATGCGTTAGTTTAATAATGTTAAACTATGATTAATATATGCAATGCATTAACTAATAGTCCCGTATTTTAAAGTGTTACCGATAAGTCCATAATAAGAGCTTAGCAATGTGGTCTATAGTTAGCATCAGCACACACTACACAGGGCACTGTTGCATAATCCATTCACAGTCTCAGCTGGCTTACGAAATAACATCGAACTCGGTTAAACTCACAAAGCTCCCCCTCAAAAGGTTTCTGAAGCATGTAATACTTCATCGTCAAAGTAGAGCACAAAAGTTGGCACTTTCCATTTCAGCTCAGCGACTTGAGAGGGAGTGAACGGCTCATTCTCCAGTGTATCGCACATGAATCACTGCTGTTTTATATGAACTTTAAAATCCACTGAAGACGTCGACGTGGAATATATTGCTAGAGAAAATCAGTGACGATTGAATCTTCGTTGCGTGACAGTGCTGTTGAAACTATGGAAGGCCGGTCCTGCCCGTTGAATGAGGGGTCTGTCATACATGCATAAAAGAAGAAGTCGAAAATGAGGAGAAGTTTAGAGGATCAGTATCATTCCTGAGTTGAATCAAGCAGGGGTGGGAGACCTCTCTCTACTCGAGCTTTTGCTGGAGTTTCTTCTGAAAGCAAACCGGCAGGATGGAGACGACGGCCAAAACCCCCAGCACCAGAAGAGAGTTCCAGGACACGGCCTCGCCAGCGGTGGTCAGTTTGTAGAGCGTCGTCCCTGCGTTTATCGCCACAAAGGACGGAGGAGCCACTCCTGTGAATATATTAAACACATCCAAAAACTATTAGATGATTCACTCATCAGTTGATCTTATATATTGAAGATACATAATGGATAAATGATGACAGTAAATAATATTTGACTAGATATTTTTCAAGACACTTCTATACAGATTAAAGTGACATTTAAAGGCTTAACCAGGTTAATTAGATTAACTAGGCAGGTTAGGGTAATTAGGCAAGTTATTGTATAACAGTGGTTTGTTCTGTAGACTATCAGAAAAAAATATAGCTTAAATGGGCTAATAATTTTGACCTTAAAATGGTGTTTAAAAAATTAAAAACTGCTTTTATTCTTGCCGAAATAAAACAAATAAGACTTCATCCAGAAGAAAAAATATTATCAGACATACTGTAAAAAATTGCTTGCTCTGTTAAACATCATTTGGGAAATATTTAAAAAAGAAAAAAAAAATTCTAAATGGGGGCTAATAATTTTGACTTCAACTGTATGTGTTTATAAGTCAATAATACAACATTATGGCTGGCGTACACACATTTTTTGTGCGTGTCTGTCTGTCTCCTCCTTCTGCTGTGTCAGACAACAGACAGACTTAAAGGAAGAAGGTCTCACGTGGAGAAATACTACAGTAAGAACTAATCTTTACTAATCAGTATTGTGAAGTTGCATTGATGAGTCACACACAATATCGTTACAAAGTTAACGCGCACAATGTAGCTAACGTGCTAACGTGCTAATGTACAAAATAAACCTGATTTAACATCCACAAACCGGGATTGAAGCGTCTTCTTTTATAATTGTTCTGACACGCGGCTGTGCTGATGAAGTAAATCGCTGTAATTAATTACACACTTGCACTGTTTTCAAACACTTTAAACATGTGAAACTTACTCTTAATCAAATTTGATGATGATTGCTGATCCTAGCGAACAGAACAGACCTTTTATTCCCGGTTGCTTTGCGTATGTCTGTCTGGTCTTGTTGACATATACACGTGACAGCCGGAACATGTTAATGCGCGCAGCTGTCAATCAATTCGGTGGGCGGGGGATCGCACTCCTATGTAAGGTTGCGGTCGGTCTGAAAACCGCTCTAATTGGTCCATCGTTTTTATGTTGTTAAATTGAAAAAAAAAAGGACTGGGTGTGTTTGTATCACCCCAATATTATGGTCTATACACTATATATACACATATGTTTGTCCAAATAGCTTGAAAAGTAGATTTTTCACCATAGGTGCCCTTTAATGCCATTTTAACATCCTGAGTTGGGTAAACTTTTAACAATGTAGACCTGGCCAGAGCTCTCAGAACACACCTCAAGAAATTGCAGCTGACTAACTATATTTAATGCATCCTCAAAGCAGAAACACCACACAAACTGACGTCATTGTTCTTTGTAACAGTGAACTGTTTACACATTCTTACCGAGAAAGGTGCCCAGGAAAAAGACACCCAGAGGCACATTAATGACCGGCGAGGTGATGTTGATAAACCAGTTTGGAAGGAAAGGAGTTATTCTCAGAAAAATGATATAATTGATGAGGTGCTCTCTGTGCTTGTCCACCTACAACGACATTAAACAGCATCAGCTTAACATTGAAGCCAATCAAACTTCATAAATAGAAAATGAACGTTTATTTAGAAACATCACCTGTTGTGACCATTTCTGAGCTCTCTCCGTGAGGTACTTGTAGACCATCGGCCTCCCGACTAAATAAGACAACATATAGCAAAAAGACGCGCCAAGGCCTGAACACTGTAAAACATAAAACCGGTACATGTGACATTTACATCTCCTGTTTCCTGCTAGACGACTAGACAAGCTTTTGAATTGAATTTGCATATAAGCAAGGAACTCACCAGACAGACCAGAAAGAGAGCTAAAGGAAAGGGGTAGAGATAACCAGACAGTATACTGAGGAAAATGGAGCCTGGGATGGCAAATGTCTGAAGGCTGAGAAAGGCTTAGTTAAGGGTTAACTCATTAGTAAATTAAAACAAAACACATTTGTTACATTGTGAACACAATTCATGGATATCCCAATGAACTCATCTGGCAAAGGACTAAGAGGTTAACCTATTAGAATAGACTTGAGTTGTGTCAACCATATAGCGTATGAGTTTAGGCAAGTCATATCACTCAGCGGCCATCTTTGAAACAACTGTCAGGCAGTATGCTCGGGCATTCTGTTTGAATGGGGAAACATCAAAATCTCCAAAATAACTTCCCAAGCTTACAATTCCAATGTCCAACCTAAAACCTACCAAATATCAACGTCTAATTATGTCACAGCTTGACGGTGTGTGGACATTACTACAATGACGTCTTTCAGATGTTGGATTTTGGTTGCCATACCGGACAAATAAATGTCAGTATTTGACGTCAATATGATGTTGGTTTATTATGTTGGCTCGACTTTGGATTTTGGTCACGTTGTAACAAAAAAATCAAATATCAAAGTCTTTTGACGTTGTTATTGGACATCAAAGCAAAGTTGTCCTTACACACTGGCTAGACGTTGAATTTTGGTCGTTGTTGGAGTCACGCAAAATCTGCAGAAACTCACATCTGGTCTAAGCCTCTCCCTCGGAGAATCGTCAGTCTATAGCAATCGCTGATTGGCTCCTGTACTAGAAGGCGGCGCTTCATTCGCCACATTGAACGTTACACTTTTACCCATTCAAAACTACACAAGTGACATGTCTTGTGTGTTCTATAGCCTTTGGTTTAGTGTAGTCCCAAATGGAACACTAACATTTTTACTCGTACATTAAACTCATTATTTTTAACTCATCTATAGTTACGCAATTGCACAGAGTTAGACCTCTTTCTTGACTTCACACAGAAACAGCAACGCATGCCAGCATGACATCACTTTGTTGCAGAGATGCTGTTGGTTAAGGCAGCTTGAGGCAGAAAGCGCGAGTATGTCTGCGGTCTGGAGGTATTATTGTTGATGACAACAGCATTGCCATAGCAAACTGAGAGATATGTAAACTTGGGATTGCCTGCCGGGTAGGGGTGTCAAAATTAATTGTTTTTTTTTGGTGCACGGCGATGCAGACGCGAACTATTCAGTATCGGTTCAGTAATAATCATAACCGGTTATGTACTGACGTCATTTATCTCCTATGGGCTCTGTGAGAAGAGAGCGCAGGTATTTACAAAACTCAGGAGCCAACTCAGGGCCGGCCCGTGGCATAGGCAGTAAAGGCAATTGCTAAGGGCGCTGTACATCCAGCGGGGCACCAGAAATGAGCGCGGTTAAGTTGGTTTTGTTTTCGATACTCTTGACACATTCAGCAGAAGACGGCAATAACTCAAAAACCCTTACCCTAAAAAGATCTAAAGTGTGTTTCCTACAACAAGACAAAGCTGGTTATGTTTCACAGCTGTCTTTTTTTTTTTTTGCTCAACATACGAAACTCTCAGTAAGGGACCGTCGAAAAAGTGCTTCTTTTTTCGTTTTTTTTTTTTTTGCTCCGCTCAGCGCGAGCTCTCCCGACTAAACGCATATTGCGAGGGCTTAAGTATGTATGTGTTTGTTTATTTAGAGCAGTCTATGTTTGTGTATGTGTGTGAATGAGAGACAGTGTGGTGCTGTGGCTTACCCCAAAATATAACACTGTGTATGGAAAGCATCGTCAATGCACCGTGATGCACCGGGATATCGAATTGAACCGAATCGATGGCATGATAATCGTAACCGAATCGAACCGTGAGACCAGTATAGGTTCACACCTTTACTACCGGGTATTTTAAGCGAAGGAGCTATTTGTTTTTATATTAGATACATTTTATATTTACTGTTGCACTAAAGTCCAAAAGTGAAGAATTTATGTTATTTATTACTTGATTGTTTAAGCTTCCTCACAGAAGTGCACTGTTTGGGAAAAGATGCTGAATGTTAAAATAAGGTGAATTAAGTAAAAAAAAAAAAAAAAAAAGGAACATCCTGGATCTGTTTCTTCGCTCTTCTTTATTCTTTTTTATGTTTTATAGAAATATCGGATCGGTAGATACGCTAAATTAAATGACTCAGACTCGAGGGCAAAAAAACCTGATTAGGACATCCCTAATGTTCTTATTATATTATTCTGCTTTGTCTGTATAGTTATGAACACACTTGTTTGTAGAGTAAGTAGTTTTACCATTTTCTGCCATTTATTATTCCAAGTAATTTCTCCCATAGGCAACTGATTCAGAAGTTCTAAAACAAACGCAAAAACGAGCGCACTTCCACATTGAAAAATAAGGTCAATACGGAAATATAAATTATTAATAGCATTTTATCAGTGTTGCATCATTTTTTTTTAAGATCCCAACCCTCGTCACAGCACTGTATAGAATTTGACATGCTCAAACTCTCGTGTGGCTGTTACTTTAGCCATTCATCATCTGATTCATTGAATGGATCTTAATCAACTGAATAACTGATTCCTAAAATGGACATCACTGTGGAAGTTTACAAATTAAAATATTTATACATTGACAGTTATTTAACTCTTGAAAACTCAAGATTAACCATGTCAAAAAGGATACAAAATGTATGTAGCAAAGTACGCTAAAAGCACTTGGGTGTAATATGTGTCCTTATATTTGGACAGTACTGTCCCCAGTGCCTTTGCATCTTCCATGTCTTTAGGGATTTTAATTTTCTCTCTCTCGTCTCTGTAAAGCATCAAAAAAAGACATCAAAAGTTATCATAAAACATTTTGAAACTTGAAAACTTCAGTCGGGAGTGGATGCAGACTTACTCGCTCAGCTGTGGGAAGTTTCTGAACACCAGATACATGACACAGGCAGAGCAGGCGAAGATAACGACGAGGAGGAGGATTGACATGCGCGCAGAGGCTCCTCCTGGTGACTGGGCTCCTTGGAGAATAGTTTAACAGCACACAACATGAATAACCTCTCATAATATCTGAGCAATGTGTTGCATACATTTGCATCACTTGCTTACTATCCTCAGGGGGATTAAGGGCTGTGAGAGCTGCCCTATGTGCAGAGTTAGACAACTACAATACCAAAAATCATCTTACACATGCAGAGTGTGAATCCTGTTCCATTATTGACATCTGAAGTTTATTAAACATAACTGGACTTTTAGATTTAAACAAAAAATTCTGATTGATTCTGTACTGTGCAAACAGTCACTTTGCTCTTTAGAAATAGCAATGGGCTATATGCACAGCTAGTGTTTTTCAGCCAATGATAAACTTCCGGTGAAAGCTTAACATGACTATTTTCAATTTCACAAGGTTTCTTTTACAGAATCGATGTTGTAACGTTATTAAAATACACTCAGGTAAATAAACTTAACCATTTGTTAAGTTGTTCAAGCAAAAAACAAGATGAAAGACTGTTTAACCGCTAGCGTCGTCAGAAACTTCCTTGAAGATACTGGGGTAAAATAAACTGTCATATTTTAAAGACATGGGGGGGGGGGGGTCCGGTCCGAAACTTTATATCGTAAAAATCAGTGATCTTCACTGCCTGATATAAAGAAATCAGACCTTAAACATGGCAACTTTGTAATTAAATGACAGTTCACCGGAAGCACTGAGCCTGGCTGGCTGTAATTAAAAGTCTGTGTGCAAATTACTCCATTAAACATTTTGAAAAATTAAGATAAGTTCAATCTTAATTTATTCGAAAAGCTCAATTGCATTGCATTCCAGTAACCAGAATACTTTGTGGGTTTTAACGCTTTTCTAAAAATTTGATTTAAATAATTACAATTAGACATTTTTTGAGTATTTACATTTAATAATTGTTATTATTACATTTTTATTTTGATATTCAAGTTATAAATGTCCAACATGTTTTGCATGTTTTATATTTTCACCTAAAATTAGTTACCCTATAACAAAAAAATGGGTTTAATTATATAATTATATTAAATTATAATTAATTTGTATGCTAGGATCCTTAAACATACTGTTAATAATCCTTAAACAGACTCTTACCATGTAAAATCGAATTATTACTCATATTATTGAATCTAAAATTATTAGGTAATGATATCTAAATAAACCTGACACGATATTTTGGTCATCATATTGTTACACCAAACCCCGTTTGCTAAAAAATTTGAAAAATAAATTCTTAAAAATGACTAAGATCACAAATAATATTTTGGTTTTAATGCTTGGAATCCCCTTCTAACCTTTGACACATTAAATAAACAAGCAAAAATAAGTAGGCTCATTGAAAACTAAATATCTGACTTAATTATGCTAATAATCTAACAATTTATTAACTCCTATTCACTTGAATTTATTTCGGGCAACCAAAAACTGAAGAGTGCCTGCCCGAAAGGCTGCCAGGGATTTTGAAATGTTGCGGATTTTGTTAGAGATATTTCTGGTCTACAAATTGTTACACCAAAATGACAATTGCTAAAAAAAATAAAATAAATAAATAAATAAATAAAAAATTCTTGGAAAATAATAAAATCACACATAATATTTTGGTTTTAATGTTTGAAATTCCCTTCTAAACTTTGACACGCATTAAATAAACAGGCAAAAATAAGTAGGCTCATTGAAATCTATATTTCGAACTAAATTATGCACAACTTATTACCTCCTATACTTGTGACATTGAATAAAAAGGAGATATTGTCTGACATCCATACTGACGTCCATTTGATCAACATGCAGTTAATTTAATATTTTGAATTTGTTTGTTATTTTCATGATCATGTAGGTCTTTTCGATTTGGGCCACTTAAAATTATTTCGGGCTAGCAAAAACCGAAGAGGGCCTGCCCCAAAGGCTTCAGGGATTTTGAAATTTTGTGAATCCCGTTAGAGATATTTCTGGTTTACATACTGTTACACCAAATGACATTTGATAAAAAAATGTTAAATAAATAACAAAAACATTATTGGAAAATAATAAAATTACACATAATATTTTGCTTTTAATGCTTGAAATCCCATTCTAACCCTTGACATTCAATAAATAAACACACTAAAATAAGTAGGCTCATTAAAAACTATATTGCAAACTTAATTATGCTAAAAATATATAAATATATGACCTCCAATTCTTGTGACATTGAATGAAAAGCTCATATCAGAGATTGAACTATGCCTTGCAGTATGAGTAATGCAAACCCAAAGCAACTGTATTGCACAATACTGACGTCCAGTTGAACCATTTCATATTTTTCATTTGTTTGTTGCGGTTTTATTTTGTAGATTATGTCATTTCTACCTTTATAAGACACACTTTAGAATGAATGATTAACCAACAAAATCATTCATCCCTCAGTTTGAAGGTTTACCTTATTTTACAGTAACATATTAAACCAAAACATTCAAACGTCCGCTGTCACAATTCCGCTCCTAACCAAAAACAAGATATCTCTATCAAAGTATACATCTATCATTCCTTCATATGGAAAGTAACATAATAACTACATTAGTCTGAAACGAGGACATTGTGTCTGAATTAACGTACCTTTGGGGACTGGAGTTTCTTTGGAGGGCCTCGGTTCCTGCTCCACCAGCGGACTGCTCTCCGTCTCGCGGTTTCCTGCTCTCTTCTTGGCCATGACGATCTTTTTTTTAACTAAAGAAAATAATGAAGGCAGAGCTCAGATGTTAACTGAGATCATACATCAACGTGAAAGCTAAACGCAAGGTTTCAGCCGGCTTTCTCCTCCTACTTCTTAAGATACCGGTGACCTGTGACAGTTTTTTCCTTCTTCGGCGCTGTTCTGTGCAGATGACGGAGAAACCGAGAGGCTGCTGCCGCCATCTAGTGAAGATGTCGAGGAGATCGTAAATACTGTGGTAAACACCTACACTGTTCCCACTTTCACAAAACAAAATGCATGCTGACTGTACCAAACTGTAAACACTTTTTTCATTGATCTAAAAATATTAAGACTCCCTGACTTTAAGAGTAATCCTAAAGCTCTCAAGAAGACATTAACTGCTAAAAAAATATACGTATTGTACAAGATTAATATGCTTGAGTTATGTTGTAAATGCATTTAATGTTTGTTGTTTGTTGTTAATTTAAATACCTACACTTTAAAAAATGTTGGGTTCCAGACATTTTGTTCATCTTTTCCTTACACAAATCGATAAAGTTAATTTAATCGTTTTTACAAATTTAAGTGGATTGAACTTAAAATAATTAGGTTGTCCCCAAAAAAATAAAAATAAATAAAAAACACGTCAAGAGTTGTGTTGATTCAGCTCATTTTAAATATGTAGTGTGAGGAAGCCGCAATATATATACAACGATTACTATGGTATTCTGAAGAAACTTGAAAATCCAAGTTACCGTTGTAAATTTATTAACTGATGATAACCCTTACAAAAAAGTAATGTTATTGGGATAGGTGCCTGTTTTGTTTGTTTTGTTTAGCTGCATTGACCATTTTCAGCACTGTTAATATCGATTTGTGTTGGGATAACATGGGCAAATTAAGTTAGCTTATTCATTCATTTATTTTCTTTTCGTCTTAGTCCTTTTAATAATTAGGATTCGCCACAGCGGAATGAACCGCCAATGCTTTACGCAGCGGATGCCCTTCCAGCTGCCACCCATCGCTGGGAAATATCCATTCACATTCATAAACACACATACACCACAGGCAATTTCATTCATTCATTCATTCATTTTCTTTTCGGCTTAGTCCCTATATTAATCCGTGGTCGCCACAGCGGAATGAACCGCCAACTTATTCAGCACGTTTTTACAAACACAACCCATCTCTGGTAAACATCCACACACACTCATTCACACTCATACACTTCGGACAATTTAGCTTACCCAATTCACCTGCACCGCATGTCTTTGGGCTGTGGTGGAAACCAGAGCACCTGGAGGAAACCCACAGCAACACGGGGAGAACATGCAAACTCCACACAGAAATGCCAACTGACAGTGCAGAGGCTCGAACCAGCGACCTTCTTGCTGTGAGGCGACAGCACTACCTACTGCGCCACCGCGACACCACTACAGGCAATTTAGTTTATTCAATTCACCTATACCGTGTTAGCAATTTCCCCGTTCAATAAAGTCTGTTTAAAAATACGAGTTTTTAATAATGTTTTAATGAATAGTTGAGTATTAAAACCTCAAAATAAAAAATTTAATTACGTTCAAATGATTCTTTCATATTATTTCACATCAATTATTTTTGAAGAATTTTAGTAACTATAGCCATTGTGAAAAAAGCCGAACAAAAATTAAAGTCAGTGGCTATCAGTTTCCTATAAGAATATCTTCACTTTAATGCAGTCACCTCAAACTCAATTCCTGGAGGGCAGCAGCTCTGGTTTTACCTCCAACCACCCCCACTCACGCCGGCTTTAATCCGCTTGTTAGGTGGTGATGTGTTAGTGATGTATGTAATACTGTTTCCCTGTCCAAGCCGCCACTCATTTGAATTGACAAAATACTCATTTATGACCACTTTTTATTTATATCACACATTAAAGTGAATTTTATATGAAGACATAGTGTACACAACAATCTCTGGTCTTGCTGCATCACAAATACCAAAATTGTAACAGTTTTTAAGAGAAATTTTCACGGTCACTTGAAAATGGTCACTCTTTGGCCATCAGATATTAGGCATGGACATATATATTGCGATCGTGATTTTCGAAAGTATTACATTGCTGTGTAAACGTTTGTCTCCCCATTCAGTTTCATAGAGCGCCTTTTTTTTTTCTTTTTTTATGATGCATTAGTAATTTACAAATACAGCAAAAACAGGCAACAAAGAAAATTCCAAAGATAAAAAAAAAAAAAAAGAAAGACATTTACAAGACGCCAAAAACAGATTCATAATAGCTTACAATAGACAGAGCTTTTACATTTTTTACAGCTTTGAGAGACTTCATTAACAGAGTAATTTCGTTGACAAATATCTTGTATAAAGGAGGAGATTTTGAAAGTCGACATTTGTGGATGAAGAATTTACCATTTAAAATGATAAAATTAACAAAGTTTCATAGAGCGCTTGGATGCGGAAGCCCCTTCGCGTGACGTCACACATAACAAACGGATAGTCTCTATTAATCTTGAACACCTTGCTTAGTTGGATCAACTGTGTTGGATTAGGGTTGGGTTGAGTTTGAGACATATGCTTTAAAAGAAAGAAAAAAAAAGAAAAGAGAAAAGAAAACGTTGTCTTTAAAACATCTAGTCAAATCTTTTATTGAAAGGAACTGAAAAAAGTGTTGCATGCAGAACTGTTGCAAACAATTTATTTGTGCTGAATTTAAACAAACAAATTAGGTTTATTAATATTCAACTTAATGTGTTTGTTTAAATTCAACACAAATAAATTGGTTACAACCACTTAGCATAAAAAAAATTGAGTGAATCCAAGGAATCATCTTTGAACAATTTTTTTATTTATATGATTCAGTAACATGAAATCCAAAATGATTTCGGATTAAATGATAGCCTTTTCCCTTAAATAGTTATGATTGCTGTTTGTTCAAACTGGTTACTTAAAAGGAGCTGAAAAAACACTATTTCTGAGTTTTTTTAAGGAAGGGGACAACTTAATTGTTTTATGTTCAATCCACTAAATTTCTAAAAACTAATAAGCTAACTTGCAGTGCGGTGGCACAGTGGGTAGCGCTGTCACCTCACAGCAACAAGGTCGCTGGTTCGAGCCCTGGCTGGGTCAGTAGGCATTTCTGTGTGGAGTGTGCATGTTCTCCACGTGTTTGCATGGATTTCCTATGGGTGCTCCGGTTTCCCGTCCAAAGATATGAAGCATCCCTTTATCATTGTCTGTTTGGAAAGCTAAATTGCTTCAATATTGTCGGTAAAAGCAATATTAGACGAGTAGACTTAAGAAGAGAACTTGAGTAAACATTAATTAATTTTCTTTTCGACTTAGTCACTTTATTATTCAGGGGTCGCCACAGCGGAATGAACCACCAACTTATCCAGCATATGTTTTACGCAGCGGATGCCCTTTTAGTAAACATACATTGTAGTATTTCAAAATTGTAGAATGTGTTTTCTTTGTACTGTTAATAGTATTAATGAGTACACAAAATCTGTTAATTAACAAAATAAGATTCTGTATTTTGTGATTGACAAGTTTTTTCGGTCGATGGTTGTGAATTGCATTATAGGAGCTTGATCTTTGCTCTGTCGGCTTTTGATGTTAAAAATTTAACTGTGCAGATTAACAGTGACATTTTAGTAGTTTAAAATAATATAATGTATAAGAAATAAAATATAGAGGAATAATGTAAAATAACAGACAATGTATGGCTTTTTATTAAAAAGTTTTTGTAGCATAATATATAACAGTAACCTAGACAGTATATGACTTTAAACTATTAAAAATGTTAATAAAAGTGACTTTTTTAAGGTTAAAAGTTGTTGGAAGAAAGGTCTAGATCCCATAATGCAATTCAAAAGCATAAATAAGCAAGAGAAAATAAAAAAATAAAAACATGAATCAAAATATAGAAAACTGCTAATTTACAAACATTTTTACAGTGTTTAGTAGTTAGTTACTTTAAAAGTGAATAAATCCGTTGTAACTTGGAAGTGTAAAGCTGACTTCATTTTTATAATTATGCAGATAAATCATTTACTGAATAGTTTTAATGCAATGGGTTTACTCACTTTTTAAGTAAAGTCCACAAATCGCTTTTTTCTTTACAGAGTAGCATTGTGCATGCATGTGCAAAAAAGTGATCGGAAATCTAAAGAAAACTGAAGTAATTGTACTAAAACTATGCAATAAACTTTGTACTTGGTAGTTAATCAGATTAATGGCGGTGGAGCTAGTTAAGCTTTCATTTTCAAATGACCTGTGTAAATATAGTCTGAATATAAGGAATGTTTAAATAGTTAACTGTGTAAATAGCTGAATATAAAGGCCAAGTCTTGCCTATCTCTCTTGAAGAACCTTGACACAGATAAATTACTTTTTGTTATGGTTGTTGTTGTTGATCTTGTTTCTGTCAGATCCGGTCCAAGGACTTTAATAGTAATTAAAATATAATTCATTTCACTTTAAAGGGATATTTATATTTCCCCTGGCAATTTAAATTTACTTACTACTTAAACTCAAGTGGTTCCAAACCTTATTTATTTATTTATTTATTGTTGAAGACAGTAGATATTTTGATCAAATGTGAGAATATATAATATTTTTTAAAAATGTAACCACTGACATCTATAGTAGAAAAAAGTACTATAGTTTAGTTTTTAGTTTTAGGTGAACTACCTTTAGGATATTCAACCTATTTCAATGTGTTATGGTCTTGCTCCATCACCTGGTTCTGGCTCATCATAAATCATGTCAAATGACTTGTCTGTTGATTGAAAATTATCCCAAACATCATACTGGGGATCCTGTTTTTTTTTTAAAGGGAGTGAACAGGTAGATAAAAACAAAATTTTTGGGGGGGTCATGGGGTGAAACGGTGGCTCAGTGGTTAGCACTGTCGCCTCACAGCAAGATGGCGGCTGGTTCGAGTCCCGGCTGGGGCCAGTTGGCATTTCTGTTTGGAGTTTGCATGTCCTCTCTGTGTTCACATGGGTTTTCTCGGGTGCTCCGGTTTCTCCCACAGTCCAAACACATGTGCTATAGGTGAATTGGATAAACTAAACTGGCCGTAGTGTATGTGTGTGAAAGAGTTTGTATGGATGTTTCCCAGTACTGGATTGCAGCTGTAAGGGCATCTGCTGTGTAAAACATACGCTGGATAAGCTGGTGGTTCATTACGCTGTGGCGACCCCTGATGAATAAAGGGACTAAGCCGAAAAGAAATGAATGAATGAGATTGACTCATGAAACACTGATGAAAGCCATGTTTACACCGAAGATGATAACTAACCAAAACTATTATAATACATTATTTTATAACGAGCCTACATTATTATCCTTCGAGAGGAAAGGCTACACTTTATAACAATAGCAACATAGAATAATTATGTTTTCAGAGCCATTTAATTTCTTTCAACGATAAAAACATTTACCAAAATCCAGTTTAGTCAAGTTTTGATAAGTATATTCAAAGGTAGTTTATTAAAACTTTACTCATTTTTTCCCTCACAATTACTCGGGCTCAAGTGGTATTAAATTTTTAGGAATTTTGCTCTTCTGTTGAATAAGATATTCTGAAGAATGTTAGAAGCAGACAGCAACCATAGTAGAAACAAACAAAAATACTAATAGGCTACTATCAAAGTGAATGGCTGCTGCTTTTCAAAAAATGTCAGTATATCTACATGTGTTTCCAACAGAAGAAAGAAACTCAAACAGGTTTAGAACAAGCGAGTAAATTCGTTTGTTTTATTTTTGGGTGAACTACCCCTTTAAGGTTTCTGAACAGCTAGCCTGCGCGGTGCTCGCTTAGCATGTTATATTTAACATCACCAACAGCACACTATGTTCTTTTTGCGAACAGGCCTTAAACTGGGGGTTTTCCAGACATCTTCGCTTTTCAAGAACCAAAGAAAGGGTTAATGTACAACTGTACTTTTCGGAAAACTGTTCTTTGAAACACTGACACCATTGTCCTGCAGGGTTGAATAGCAACTCCAGCAAACGTGTCTGGTTTGTATGGTTGGTGCTTACCAGTTGCCCTCTGGGAATGTAGCCTACTGTATTTCGGACACACTTCTACTGGCATGAAACTACGTTGAGAAAAATATATCATCAGGTTTATCTGTAATGTGTTTTTTCAAATGCAGGTGGCAGTGTGCTCACTGGAATTTTTCTTGGAAGCTGGATAAAGATTTTGTAAACATCTCGGGACCACCCTGATATTTGGAACTGAAAGTGCTTTTTTGGAACTTATTCTGACCTCACATTTTCAAGTTCCAGCCTCAGAAGTAAACCTGTCAACAATGTTCCCAAAGCCACTGGATCCTCGTGCTTCAGGCCCCGGGCATAAAAGGAAGTGACTAAGGACAGAGCATTAATCTCTCCGAAGGGCCTTTTTAGGCACTGCACAGGCTAGAAATCACAGCGGCTCAATAAAACCCTGCACACAAGGGCCAAATGTGCTCCAGGCTTGTGGCACACACAGCAA
Source organism: Danio rerio (assembly GCF_052040795.2). Taxonomy (NCBI): domain Eukaryota; kingdom Metazoa; phylum Chordata; class Actinopteri; order Cypriniformes; family Danionidae; genus Danio; species Danio rerio. The sequence goes on from NC_141027.1 coordinate 71,368,850, forward strand.
AGCCATGAGCTTCTGCCTACTTTAATGTGCATGTTTGAATTAACTAATGTAAAAATAAAATCCCAAACTTTATTAATCTTATCAAGCAATTTTGCTTTCTTTAGACAACTTGAATTATTCATTCACTCATTCATTCATTTTCTTTTTGGCTTAGTCCCTTTATTAATCTGGGATCACCACAGCGGAATGAACCGCCAACTTATCCAGCATATGTTTTTACGCAGCGGATGCCCTTCCAGCTGCAACCCATCTCTGGGAAACATCCATACACAATCATTCACTCACACACACACACACACACACACACACACACACACACACACACACACACACATCCACTACGGACAATTTAGCCTACCCAATTCACCTGTACCGCATGTCTTTGGACTGTGGGTGAAACTGGAGCACCCAGAGGAACCCACACAAACCCGGGGAGAACATGCAAACACCACACAGAAATGCTAAATGAGCCAGCCGGGACTTGAACCACCAAACTTCTTGCTGTGAGGCGACAGTGCTAAAGTGGTTAGTGGAGCCACTGTGTCGCCCTATGCTGGTGTAGTTCTAATAAATTAAAACGGCTTTAGTTCAGTATAAATGTCATGGCTGAAGTTCAGTAAGGGGTCTACAGATGAAAAACAGCCATTCTTGGCTAATTCTGGCACATTTTACAGGAATGTTTATTAATGTGCAGTGACCCTGTAAACAAACTAAACTAAGTTCTGTTGATTTCAGATCATCGTGCAAGTGTCACTGCTGAAGACAGTCAAGTTATGTTTGATTCATGAACCATGAACTAAAAAAAAAAAACTAAGAAATGCAAAAACCATATTCAGGGATACAACAATGATTTATTCTTCTCGGGTTTTAAATAAAAGATTTATTCATTAAAATAATATGCAAAAATAAAATGCAAAAGTTTGAAAAATAAATGCTGAATATAAACCTTAACTTTTATATATATATCATCCGTAATCCGGATTACAGATTTTTTTTACAGTATATATATATATATATATATATATATATATATATATATATATATATATATATATATATATATATATATATATATATACATACATACACACACACACACACACACTGTAAAAAAATCCATAATTTTACAGTTTATTTCTGGCAGCTGCACTCTCAGAAATAAAGGTATGCGAGCTGTCACTGGGGTGGTAGCTTTTCAAAAGGTATACGTTTTTACATAAAGAGTCTATATTGGTACGAGAAAAACTTTTGTTCATTTTAGGTACTAATATGTAGCCTTGAGGTATTAATATGGACCTTGTAGGTACAGATTTGTACTTTTTGAAAAGGTACCACCCCAGTGACAGATCTCGTACCTTTAATTCTGAGTGTGTGAGGTGGCGGAAATAAACTGTAGAATTACAGCCATAAATTACAGAAATTTACTGTAAAATAACAGATTGAATTACAGAAATTTACCAGAAATCAAAATTTAAGTAAATTTTTGTAATTTATTGTCTGTTAATTTACAGTAAATTTCTGTAATTTAACGGCCGTAATTTTACGTTTTTTTCTGGCACCCCAGCTTCTGGAAACAAACAATAAAATTCCGGATTTCTTTTTACAGTGTATATATGTATATATATATATATATATATATATATATATATATATATATATATATATATATATATATATATGTATATATATATATATATATATATATATATATATACCAGTTCTGTCTGGTTCTCAAATCAGAACTTCTACAGCCTTTTTACCCTTTGTGTTTACTCTGCCCACATACAGCCAGCAAAAAGCAGACACTACAGATCTAAAGTTTAAGAGGTGGGGGCACTAAGGCACCCGCACACCTCCCACCAGTGCCGATATACAGCCATATCACACTGATACTCGTGTGATATTGCTCATAAATATATTAATGCAATAGTTCTGTCTAGTTCTCGAATCTGTTTGGCAGAAAGCCATGCGATATTTTGCAATATCAGAACACGTACAGCCTCTTCACCCTTTATGGTTTATATGGATGAAGGGCATATGCTGGATAAGTTGCTGGTTCATTCCGCTGTGGTGACCCCAGATTAATAAAGGGACTAAGCCAAAAAGATATTGAATGAATGATGAATGAATATATATAAATATATTTAATTTTTCATTAAAATAGCCTTTTTTCTCAGTCTGTTGTGTGTAGTTTCAGTAATTGCAAAGAATAAGTTATTTACATTGTCTTTAAAGTAAAATAACTGAACTTAGAGGTTTTGCACCTGAACTATCTATCTATCTATCTATCTATATATATATATATATATATATATATATATATATATATATATATATATATATATATATATATATATATATATATATATATTTATATGTATATATATATATATATATATATATATATATATATATATATATATATATATATATATATATATTCACACTTTTGACCAATGCTATGCTTGAGACTTCTGAATATATTTAGTCTAATAAGTTAGTTCGATATTCATAATAACAATAAAAACACGATGCATGTCACACATTGTTATTGCGTACGCAAAACTGTCCCCATGGAAACATTTCTTGTTCAACTAAACAACATATTTACTTCTGAACGACACCGACGCAGAGTCAAGGACAAAAACTACAACTCCCTACACGTCCTTGAGCGGAACGGAAACTCGCCGTGGAGAAATTGGCGCTGATCTATCCGGCCCATCTCGCCTGCTCTTCCTTTCGCGCCGGTAGCCGAAGAATCGAGCGTCCATGTGCGCAGCGCCCGGGACTTCATAGACCACTGAGCCTTCCGAATCCGAGCCAGACCGCGACCTTGCAATGGATCTCAACACTTTGATCGAGGCCCTTCGGGGCACCATGGACGCAAATTTGCGTGAGGCCGCAGAGAGACAGCTGAACGAGGTAAAGTGATCGGATGATGATGGTGGTGATGATGGTGGCGCGCCTCGGGCCTTGCGCAGCGGGAAAGCTCTCGCCGCTATCCGTCTTTCTTAAAATAGATATTTTGCAAATGTATTGTTAACGCATACCCTTTCAGCCATGTATAACTTGAGTTAACAATGCAGCAAAGGTTCGATATCATATAGTTTTTACGTTTTGTAACACGCGCTAGCAGCTCGTGTCTGTGTACTACGTCACCGCGATAATGGCTCGCGCAAGTGTGATTGTGTTAAACAGACTAAACGGCGCTCAATTATAACAAGACTTTAAAAAATTATCGAGAGTACGTAATGTTTTATACGTTACTATATTTTGAGGTAAAATAGCGATACATGTGAGTGTATTTAAAGCTGTTTATGTGCTGTCCGCGAATGTGCTAGCGCGTGAGATGCTAGGCGCTAGTCTCACGTGTCAACATGAGGCAAAAGGCTTGTTGTCATTTCACTTTCTAACGTTAAATAAAGACTTTCACCAACTGAACGCACATACTTTCTAATAGCCCTACTTAAACCAATACGAGGACAGGTTGTATACTTAATAGTTCATTAAATGTCAATATTTTAGGCCCGATTCATTAGCAAGCTGCGTCAGAATTATGAAAGAACTTTGATATCAAGCTGCAAATCGCGTCATTATGATTGTATACATATGTAAAACTTTATGACGACGTCTTATTTGTTATGTTTATCACGTTATATGGTGTGTGTATATGTAAATGTTTGTTCAACATGGCGCACAGAGCTTTTACTGACGTATACAGGAACAAGTTTTGATTTGAACAGCGTGTAAGTAAATTTTAAAACATACATGGTATTTCATGGTACTTACCATAGTGCATGTCCAAAAACGGAAGTGTAATTTTAGAAGACAGTTGTTGACAATCATAATAGACGGTGGTTTCCGTCGAAACCTGATTGGATTTATAATTGTCGCAGTTATTTGTGTTTTTCCCATGGTTATAACGAGGTTTAGGTGGCATAAATAGTATTAGCAATGACAACATGGTATACTTTAATGGGCAGGCACAATAATAGGTATTCTATTCGTTTGCTTGTAATGGCATGACCATTTGTTGACCATTTGGTCATGGTATGACCACTGTACTTTCTAAACAAACAATACATTGTTAAACCCATTGTGTGATGTAAGGGTAGTTTTACTTTCAGAATCTGTTTTAATATATCTATACTAGGGTTGTCACAATACCATTATTTCATGTTACAATACTATACCAGCTGAAGTATTGTGATACCAAGTAGGCATAAGATTCTGATGGTATGATAACCTTGGATAAAAGTATTACGATTTTGCGGTATTGTGATTACTGCTCTAAAATATAATATTTTCAAATCTTTTTCTCCTTTGAACACAATATATTTTTATTTTGAAAAACATTTAAAATATTTTGGAGTAGTAAACATGTCAGGCTAAATAATTCTAGTCAATCATTGACTTTTGCTTCATTAGTTTCTAAAACAGAGATTTCATTAATGTAAAATGGCATGTTTGGATATCTTTTCTGCTGGAGGTACTGTTGTCCTAATAAACAAACCAAAACAAACGTAAATAAAAAAAATCATACATGTAGCATGGGAATGGTATTACAGAAAATGTTGATGGTTTTAAAACCTTGACTTTTCCAAAGCGTGGTATATCTTGAAAATGATTATCGTCTCATGTCTAATATCAAGTAGTATTGCAATGCTGTAATTCATAACTCAAATCTTTGAAGTAGAGAAAATTGTCAGAAATACTATATTTTAAAAAGATACAATAGGCCTACTTGAATTAAATTCGTAATTCCCTTATTATTGAAAAAAATATTATCATGTCACTTTACCCAAGTTGTATTCCTTTGTTTTCTTTATTTTGTAGATGGCTGACCAGCAAAAACACATTAAAACAAAGATAAAAATTATACCAAACAAAATTAGTTACAAAAAAAGCATTATTCCAAGGAAATTAGGCTTAATGAAGTAGTAAATTTTTTTTAAACGTTTCGTGTTGCAATTTTGTTTTTTTTCTCTCTTGTTTTTTTATTTATTTTTTAGTCTTTATCAGGTAAGAATCCAAAGTAATAAAAAAAAATTACTTTCTGAGTCCCTATTTTATTATTTATTTAAACTTTTTTTTTTACTGTCACGGTTGTTGCAGCTACTAAACCATATTGCTCGGAATAGAAATGAACTGATTCACATTCGAACTGAAGCGTCAGAAAACGTGCAATTGGCTACCTTAAAAGGTGTGAATTCTGCACAGTTTTGCAACCTTATATTATAAAATGATTGGTTGCGCAAACGTGTGAGCATTTTAGTGACTTTTCCACATGCAACATTATTTTGTAGATGGATTGTTAATGACGATACTACCGTTTACAAACTACAGTGGCACCACCAGTATTTTGGAGCCATAGTATCATGATACTACTGTTATACAGATAAACTGTGCAACCCTTATCTGGTCTACAGGGACAGAGCAAGTATTTAAGTGTCTTAAATTAAAAAGGTAGTTTTTATCCAAATATTCACTTTAACACAGCATTAGCATACTTATGAATATTTGGTTTAGTGATTTTGATATCTGAGGTGTGCATTAGTTTTAGGATGTTTAAAGGGTCACGAAACACCAAAACACATTTTTTGAGCTGTTGACAGTCGTATATGTGTCCCACACTGCTAAAAACACTATTAGGACACCTATATTTCACTAAAAAGTGTAAATTGGTTGTTTTTGCGTTATTTCAAGCAAATTCGTACTTCCTGTTTGAAACGAATTTTTGAAGCTGCGTCACGGTCATGACATAATAGCGTGTATTCCAGCGTGCAGACTGGGCGTCTGTGCCAGAGTGAGTCTTATTACGTCTTACAGTGTGATGCATTAATGCATGAGTAAGACTTGGTTCAAACCAATCAGCGCGCTCTATTCTGCAACTTCATTAATATTCATTAGTGTCACTGTTTACACCAGAGACGCCACGTTGTGTTGGCAAAACAAACGTGGAGTGTTGCTTTTATAGTTTGCTGCCATTAAGTTTCGTTTTCATTTTCTCTCTGTGAGAGCTCAGACTCACTTGTGGATTAACAGTGTACGCGACGCGCGACAACAATAATTTACGTGTCCAAGGAGGATTATTGTTTACCTGAGAGCTGTTCTCATCTGCAAACGCTGAAATCCGGATTAGCTTGTAGTATTCTCTTCATAAAGACGCGGCTCTAGTTGCTGGTGATTGTCCTGTCTCTACAGATTTGGTAAGTGAGCGACCAGCGCTCTTTGTTTATTCAGTTTGTTCGTATCGAATTAAGTTAACTATTGCACTGAGTGCAAACATGTTAGCACCGCATTTTGTGACCGGAATAACACACGCGGCTTTCTGACGCTACCTGCCGTGTGCATCTAAGTTTCCGGGAATTGCGGAGCTTTTTTTTCTCTCATTCGCCGTGCGGTATCAAACATTGCATGAAAAATACACGCTTAGAGCAGATCCTCGAATCAAATATCGCGTTTGTCGCGAGGGGCATGAATGAATTCCCTGAATGAAAGAGCCAAACTGCAGTTAAAGTCCAACATTTAATAATCTGGCAAATAATTCAACTACAGATGTCCATGTAGGTTAAACACAATGACTGTAAAAAATACACCATCACTTTCTCGTGTGAGTATTTTGACTGAAACTCGCGCGTGCCCAAATAGACACTCCCACACCATCCCACTTTAGTTCCTCCGACACTCCCCCCTAAACAGAGCTGGACACGCCCGCTTTTCTGACTTTTTCCGAAGTAGAGGTGTGAAAACACCCTGCTGAAACGAGGGGGTTTCATGGCCCTTTAATGCATTGTGTTTTTGCATTTGTTTTTTAATATAGCAGGAAAAGGCAGTTAATAGTTTGTTAGATAGCTGGTATTGTGTGGTATCCAGGCACTTCAGTTTGTTTGATAGGGTTGCAGGATCAGCGAGTCTCATTTAGCGGTAATCCAGCCATATACTGAAGTTGTGTTACTTGAGCAACATGAGTAAGACAACACCTGAGAGACCATCCCTGTTAGAAAGCCTGCTGCATTTGCCTGGTTTTTGGAGGATTTTTTAATTGTAATATCTTTTTGGGAGTTATTTTAAAGAGTTTAAAGGGAAAGTTCATCCAAAAATGAAATTATTTTTCATAAGATGCTCATCTTACACTTGTTCCAAACCTGTTAGAGTTTCTTTCATCGTTTGAATATGAAGGAAAATAAATGAAATACATGTTCGGAAAACATAACATACATTGACTTCCATACTATCTTTGTTCCTACAGTGGATGTAAATGGCTTTTTTATTCTTAAGAATATCTTGTTTTGTGTTCGATGAAATTCATGAAAATGTGGGTCCACTTATTTAGTGTGAGTAAATGGTAAAAATTTTCATTATTGGGTGGAATATTTCTTTGAGGCAAAGCTATAAAGTACAAAATGCATATTAGGTAAATGAGTGAAGTAGAGAAGTTTTAAACTGCCTGACCTCAACAAACTTCCAAGGAGGGACCATATACGTTTTAAATAATTTTAATTATTTATATATATTTTATTTGAACATTACTCGAACTTCGTTCTTATTTAAAACTCTTTTATCATTTTAGTTTATGAATACAGTTGAAGTTAGAGTTATTAGCCGCCCTGAATTATTAGCCCTGTTTATTTTACCCCACTTTCTATTTAAAAAAAGAGAAGATTTCTTTCACACATTTCTAAACATAGTATTTTTAATAATTCATTTCTAATTACTAATTTATTTTATCTTTGCCAGGATGACAGTACATGGCAGGTTAGGGTGATTAGGCAAGTTATTGTATAACGATGGTTTGTCCTTTAGATTATCAGAAAAAATAGCATAAAGGGGCTAATGATTTTGACCTTAAAATGGGTTTTAAGAAAATCAAAACTGCTTTTATTCTAGCCGATATAAAACAAATAAGGCGTACTGTGAAAATTTCCTTGCTCTGTTAAACATCATTTGGGAAATATTTAACAAAAAAAATCTAAGGGGGGATAATTATTCTGACATATTTAATTTTTTTAAATTAATGAATGCTTGATGGTATAGCCAGAAATTGGATTTAAGATGGTGGCTTGCATTGGGGAAAAAAATAAACAACATATTTGCATCACATTGGTACCATTTATATATGATTTCTAAATGAATTCAATTGAAAAATGGCCTACTGGTAGCCCTATTGATGTTTTACAGACATAAATGTGTCTTATTTTTGCCCACTCAAATCATTAATCCAATAATAAAGGGTTAGTTCACCCAGAAATGCAAATATCCAGTTAATTGACTTGCCCACAGGTCATTCAGAAATTACTTTTCTTCAGTTGAACAATAAAGACGATTTTAGCTGAATTTATTTTCATTGGCGATCCGTGTAACGGGAGAGAATAGTAACAGTTTATTATTATTATTATTAAAATAAACACGTTCACATATGTGCAAATCAACAGCTATGGCTCCTGATGACATGCTGAGGTCTCATGAAGATATACGATTGGTCCGTTTAAGAAATTGAACATTATTTGCAATATTTCTAGCTTTAATCCACAGCCTGTGCAAACAGTTAGTGAATGTAGACCTGTACTAATGTGCATGGGCTGGTGATAGTCACCAATATCCATCAACAAACTGCATCATTAAAGCGACAAGACTACAACTGACTACAGTCACTCTTGCACCAAGAACTGTTTGCCCTGGATGTAAATTAAAGCGAATAATAATGTTACATTTCTTATCGGGATCAATCGTTTTGCTTCACAAGTCCACAGTCTGTCATAAGGAGCCATGGCTTTTGATTTGTACTCCTTTGTGTTTATTTGTTTATTAATTTTGGGTGAACTATCCCTTTAGCAGCATTCACAAAGCAAAAAAGAATGAAAATGAGCAATTCAATCATTATGGATGAGACATTTGCAGTAAAAACTCTTAACATAAATTCACAGAGAAAGTAAATGTTGACATTATATTGAAACATCTGTTTATATTTTCCAAAACAACAAACCACAGACTTATGGTTTTACAAAAATATCCATCTGTAAACATTTTTTTGGATTTTAAATGAGTAAAAAAAACGTGTTATGGATGTGACCAAAACAATCGGTGAGCAGTCTACAAAATACTTTGTAGAAATTTTGTGAATTAAACCGCACAACCCAAAAGAAATGATGCTAATCAAAAGGATACGAGTTGGCTCTCAATAGAAGAAAATTATTGATTTTATTTTATTTCTCCATTTATGAGGAAAAAGCTTCATTATGGATGTGACGGATGTGAAATAGCCACTTGTGTGACTTTGGTAAATCAAATATAATTGTTATAAGCACCGACATTTTTGAGTGTTTTGCAGTAATGGAAGATACAAGCCTGCACAAAACACTTTGCTATTATGGTGAAAGCTTCATTTTTTAATTCTTTGTTTATTGGTTTTATTGAACATACAAACATAAACTAAAAAAAAGGACAAAGACAAGGTTATCAGTGCAGAAGTATAGCAGCAAAAGTCAGAAAAAAAAATAAACACAAATAAAATACAAAAATCGTAATACACAAATAGTCATGCTGTGATTGAGGAAAGTCACACGTTATAAAAATACATTAGAGGTGTACAGAGAGTCAGAGGTTCATTAGGGGCATCCATATTTTTTTGAAAGACATCCCTTTTGTTTAAGTAGTATGTATATTGTTCCAAGAGCATTGTTTCATTCAAGAGTTGTATAAACAGTTCAAGTGTTGGAGGCCTTTGTTGGTTCCAGTTGAGCAAAATGCTTTTTTTTTTTTGCTAGATAGTGTCTCTTTATAGAAGTAGGATCAAGTGTCTTGTTCAGTTCTGTACCAAAGAGGTGTATTGTTAAAACTTGATTTATTTTATGGCAAGGTTGACATTTGCATGGAATTTCTCACACAAATCCTCTAAAAAGTGCAGATGTTATAGTGTCATTCAGTAAGGAAAGTTCTAGCTGTGATGCCTAAATGAGTTTATGCAAAGCAAAATGCACTTTACAAACAGAAATGTTCAGTTCATCGCAGATTCAGATGTGCTCAGTCTTCTTGATATTCATTTCATGAAGTACCACTGGAATATTAGTGACTTGTCTTTTTGACTTTGCACCGCTTGAGTCTTTCTAGAATGCGAAATGTTTCGAGTTTTCTATTTGGGAGACCTTGAAGTCAAAAGGTTGAAGAGCATCGAAGTGTAGGATTGATACCGGCTTTAGTCTCCTGTGTCACAGTCACTCAGCTGGCCAGGCTCCAGAGGGCCCATGTGGACAGCAGGCCTGGATTCTTGTGTGCTGACGCTGTGGTGGTCGGGTGAGAACGCTGTCATGGCATTTCAAGCTACGTGCGTTCATTCAGAGCTGGTTACAAAGGAATCACCACAGGATTATCTGTAGGCGTTCTGTGACTTGGATGGACAAAATGAAATGTCTGTCGTTTCATATTATATCGTTTATTTCGCGGTGTCAAAATACGTTGTAATGCTTTTTTGTCAATTACATTAGCTCAATATTATACATTATTTATGTATAATATATCATTTTTGTTTTTAAATTTTTAATCAAACATTTGTCCTGAAGTTCTAAATGAAGTGAAAAATATGATCACATTTGAATGAGTAAATTTGAGTTTATACTTCAAAATAAAACACAGGGTTTCCACGAGGACTTTAAAAGCGTGAAATAAAAAAATAGAAATTTTAGGCCTTAAGTCTTGTTCTCTGTTCTAGGTCTTACATATTTTTACTCCGGTCCTATTTTTCCGATGTCCATGTAATGCTTCATCTAATGCAAATTTCATTTATTTTTTGTTGTAGTTGCTTGGTCTTTGTGGAGGAGTTGTACTTTATTTTACTAGTCCAAGTGTAATGTGCGGTATTACAACCACAAATGACACCAACATGCAATAGCCAATCAGCTTTGTGTTATTAAACTCAGTGCATGTGGCGAATGTGACGTCATCGCTGTGTTTGCAGAGGTTTGCTGTGGGTGCGCGCGACATGATTTTGGCTGGCGGAGCGCACAAATTTTTTAAAACTCGAGCAAATAGCACGGCGCCGCATTTGATTTGAATTAAATATGAACCATTTTGAAGAACGTTTGTCTGAAACCTGAATGACTGTACAGACATCTTAATGATCTGATCATAGAGATAACCAGATGACCAATAATTGCAACAGCAGTGGAAAAGAAGGAAAGTTTTGTTAAAGTTTAGAAAATCCTGAGGAACACATTTGTTAAAACTAAACAGAGGCCATGCGAAAGGGAGACCGAGGTGGTTTTAATATTACGGAATGTTTTCCCCCCATTTGTAGGGTTTACACTAATGTATACAATATATAATATAATTGCTGCATAAGATATAACACTAACAATGACAGCCGAAATAACGATTAGCCCGTAAAATGCCCCCTTAGTGCCTCGCTAATGCTGCAGTAGCTAAAAAAAAAAAATGCTATTTGGTGTACGTACTGCTAGTGTTTTTCCCTACCGTTAAACTTCCAATAAAAGCTTAATGTGACTTTTCAATTTCATACGGTTTCATTTACGGCATTGATGTTATAATGTTATTAAAATATAATCAGTTAAATAGACTTAAGCGTTTATTTAGTTGTTTCAGCGTAAAACTAGATGAAAAGTTTAAACGCAAGCATCGTCAGTAGCAGCAGGCAAGCGCAGAAACTCCATTGAAAAATACTGTGGTAAAATAAATGTACATATTTAGACATAATATGTGGTAAAATAAATGTACATATTTAGACATAAGACATGGCACGGTGAAATGAAATTTAACTCGGTGCTTCTTGTGCGTTCTGAGACCCACTTTATATCGTATCTCAATCAGGCTATGAAGATCAGTGACTTCTATGGAAAACAGACCTTAAACGCTGCGATTTTTGTAATGGCACAACAGTTTACTGAATGCTCTTTAACTGGGCTACTGAAAATTAAGTCCTTCTGCTTTTACCCTAATTGGGGGTAAAAATGAACAAAAGGGAGGAAAACACTGAGATGGCCATAAATGGTGACTCTTCATTAATTGTAATTAGTTTGGGTAGATGTCAGTGGCTTTTTCCTACAGAAGTCTCAACTTGACTACTAGTGTGTGTTTTGTTTATGGTGTTCAGCTTTGCAGGCTAGAAGTAGATGTGGTGTTTGTTTGGAAGTGAACTTGTTGGGAGTTCCTTGAAATGCTGTTTCAGTTCCGCACAGTTTGTAAACTGTTTATCATGTCAGTTAATAGAAAGTGTGTATCATGGTATACTGTTTGTACATGGTAAATACATTCTTTTAAAATCTGAAACTAGCTGTGACTTATTCCAGAGATGCTTGTGTAATGTAGATAAGGTCAAGCAAATAGTGCACAGACGTTGTTATACCTTAAAGCTATTTTCCTTGACTAGCTTGAGGTGTATAATCTTCATTTTATGAAGAGGACCTAAAATATAAAATATTACAATGTTTATTGTCACTATATTTTACAAGGTATTTTACTTGCAAAAAAAAAAATTGTCACCCGGTGTAACTTCTTGTTAATTGTGATTTATATTCTAGAAAAAAATGTCATTCATTGATCTGAGGGCATTTCTGCATTGTTAAAAAAACACTGTTGCATTCGGAAAATAAGTGGTTTCTCTATTTAATTTCTTTAGTGACAGACACAAATGTATTTAAAAAAATAGTTTGGGTTATTTAGGAGTCATTGCATATTTTGAACTACTTGTACACTTACATTTCTGTATGCTTGTAATAGTTTGGTTAGCTTCTGTAGTGGTGATGATCACAAGTATAATTTTTGCGCCAATCAACTTAAAAGAAAGTAGGCAACAAATTAAGGCCCCGTTTACACTAGTGCGTTTTAGTTTGAAAACGCATAAGTTTTGCTACGGTTACGCCATCCGTCCACACTACGCCGGAGTTCTCGAGCGCCGAAAACGGAGCTTTTTGAAAACGCTGGAGAGGCCGTTTTCATTCTAAAACGCTGCTGCTCCGTCTCAGTGTGGATGGGGAAAGACGGAGACATCTGAAAACGGAGGCGGGGCTGCAGACATTCGCCTATCTGATTGGGGCTTTTCCTCAATATTAAGTAGCCTACACAGTTCAGTCTCGCATCCTCTTCTTGTAAGTTAAGACTTCGCAAGTTTGATCAAGGCTGCAGTCTCCCCCTTCTCTTGATATGGAAAACATACCGAGGACACGGGTAAATCTTCAAAGGGAACAGTGTACTTTATAACTTCATTCACATCACCCTGGCTACGTTGTTTCACTTTCTCAACAATAAAATGTAAACATGATTTAAGGAACTGCCTATTTTCTTTTTAATATTAGCAACTTAACAGACAGCAGAAATGTTGAGGCGTCGTGCTGCATATATGAGCGTCATCTTCACTGTGTAGATATTTATAACAAAACGGAGCCGATAACAACTGCCTCCTTTCAATTTCAGTGAAAATACGAAACGCACACTCTCTTTTGCTGAAAATCAGTTTTAATAATCGATAATTATAAAAGTATAACATACAATAAGTTTATACATTGTAGGAAATAAAGGCAAGCGATCAGTCAATGTACCTGGATTAATCATTAACTTATCTTTGCGCTTAACCAAAACATGTTACCCGTGAACAAGTAACTTAATAGATTCCAATGACCAAAGTCAGGGAATTGGCCTATGTCGTTAGATAAAGACAAAAACATGAATGAAATATCACGTTTAGTAAATATAGTGAGATTAGATCCAGCGGAAGATGCGTGATGAGCAGTCCGACAAGCAGAGCTCTCATCTGGGTAGAAATGCTGGAGCGCTTGCCCGTGAGTGTGTGTGTGGTCACGTGATGTGCGTTTTCAGCGTTTTGGTGTGGACGGAGAGCAGTTCAGAAACGCTGGGTAAAACGCGAGTGTGGACGCAGATCGTTTTCATTCTACAACGCCGTTTTAAAACTAAAACGCACTAATGTAAACGGGGCCTAAGTGTGGTTTTAGATTTGCTGTCACACTCCTTCTTGTGTGTCTGAGAGATAATCGTTTGTAATTTGAATGCAAAATCTAGCAAAACATTTGAAAAAGTTTGAAATTAATTGAGAAAAAAAACAGTATTGTAACTATGGAAATGCAAAATCAGCCAGGCAGTAGGATTACATACAAAAAAGTAAGAAAAAAAAAGATGAAAATCATTGTAATGTTGTCTACTTGATTTCTAGTAGACAACAATATAAGTAGATCCGTAGTCTTTCATCAAAAGTTGTCCTCAAACTATTGAACACCCATTCTTGTCTTGGGACAATGTTGACTGACGTATTTCCAAAAGCCTCGGATCAATTTAACATCGAAACAAGAGTTTGTGAATCAGAACAAAGCTTCAGTCAGTATCACATTTTCTGGCTAATTGAATTCTAACCTACATTTCTTTACATTATCACTTGTTTTCCTCTCCACAGGGCCATAGCCAGGTGAACTTTATGTCTACACTACTGCAGCTGACCATGACTGAACAGCTGGATTTGCCCGTACGGCAAGCAGGTATGTTTTAAGATCCAGACTCTCCTCTCTACAGAAAGCAAAGCTTCCTCAGACTGCTGCTGTCACACTGTTGAAGATGATTGTCCTCCTCACTGTCACTCCATGAGCCGCCCTGGTCCGCCTTTAGTATCAGATGTCATATGTTGACACAGAGCTGAGACATTCTGTCACTGCGTGTTTGAATATAGCAATAACACACACAGATATATTTGTCAATGAAGTCAAGGGTGTAGTTTCTGCAGATTAGATATTTCAGTAGTTTTCCTGAGTTAATGAATGCTTGTTTGTGACCCGGGACCACAAAACTTAATGTCTTATGTTTCACGGGTATTATTTCGGTAACCAGAAAAAAATAATTGGTTTATATTTTGACAACAATTATTAGAATATTATGTACAAATGTTCAGTGAAGACGTGTAGTATTTTTTCTACTCTAAGTGTACAGTAGTCAACTTTTAAAGTGGTTCAGAACCTTTCATTAAAGTTGTCCTAAAACTATTGAACAACAACGAATGTTCAAATATCAAATGTTTCAAACTGCTTTAGAGAAAAAACGAAATTTGATTCGTAATAGGCATTCCCAGGGCTTTATTTGTGCAGGAACACGCCAGATCCGGCACCTCTAAAATCTGATCCTGCACCTTATTTTACCGACCCCCCCCCTCAACCACACTTCTCTTTTAAAGCAACTTGCTCAGTATTTCCAAATATTGTCCCATTCTAACAAACCATACACTACCTGACAAGAGTCTTGTCGTTGATCCCAGTTGTACGAGCAACAACTAATAACTTGACTTCTAGTTGATCATTTGGGAAAGTGGCAGAAGGTAGATTTTTCTGATGAATCAAATACTGCAGAAGACCTATTGAAACCCGCATGGACCCACGATTCTCACAGAAATCAGTCAAGTTTGGTAAAGTAAAAATCATGGTTTGGGGTTACATTCAGTATGGGGAATGTGAGAGATCTGCAGAGTGGATGGCAACATCAACATCCTGAGGTATCAAGACATTTGTGCTGCCCATTACATAACAAACCACAGGAGTGGGGATGCCACCAAAACCGTTCCTTAAAAAAATAATACCATAGAATGCTAAAACTAATAGCATTTAATTTAATGTGATTGAGTATGTTTATAAGTATAAAATTTGCCATTGCCACATTTGTTAAGTACTGGAAAAGTTAGAAAATGCACCTGGAATGTGTTGGAAAGTGTAAGAACTCTGCGTATGTGACTATATTGAAATCTTTTGAAGTCTAGTATTACTCACAAAAAGTGACTTTACCTTTTATTATACAGCCAATACTTGTTTTGTGACTGACAGTTGTGAAACAAACACTGTTCATAGCTGAGTTGGGAGCGTCTCGCAGTACATTCTTCAAGGAGTTTGAGTTCTCAGTATCATAAAAAGAACTTGATGGATAGTGTGTCTTATTCCTGAGAGAGAGCTGTTTTGTTTTTCTTTTAATTATGACTAAAACTCTTTCTCTTTTTTTACTTGGGGCCAATTATTTCTGTCAATCATTATCTCTAGAAATGCTCTAAAATGTGAGGGGAAAAAAAAAACTTGTTTTGACAAGTTTTTGTGAAGCAATTATATATTTTCTTGATTTACATTAAGATTTAGTCGGTCCAATAACAGGGTTCCCATTGACAGCACCATGGTGCTATATGTCGGCACACTTAACGACTACGCTATTGGCACCAACATTCTGGTTCATTTTTGTTTGGTATTAAAACTTTATTTTCCATTTATCAAAGCGTAACTTTTCTATACTGTTATGGTGTACTCACTCTATGCTATCCGAACCGTGCCCTGGCCAGTTTCCCGGATCGTTTGAGGAGTGCGCTGAATCGGGCTCAGGTACGGTTCACTTGGCTGGCCCGGTTAAAAGAGGTGTGCCTGAGCGCGGTTCACTTGGGCTTTGGCGCGGTACGCTTGTGTGCGAGTGCAAAACGCGCCTAAGCCCGAAGCTGAAAGCAAGACGTGATTTTTTTTTATTAATCAATCCTACCGTTCAATGAACGCAAACTGTCGTAGTTTATTAAAGACGCAAACGCCTCACTGCACCACAGTTGCACCTTCAGCAAACCTACTAATTCCTGCAGCACGAGGACTTTGATTGTTTTAGAGCGTCAAAAGTGGCGAATCTGTTTGGCAAAATATTTGACTGTCACCGCGTCCCAAATGACTAAAACAGTATAACTAGAGAAATCTCCACTGTGCTGAGCAAAAGCGCTTACTGAACAGTAAGTCCCCCCCCCCCCCCCCCCCCTCCCCAAGTTTGCCGTCCACATGTGCAACTGCAGATCATTCAGTCACGTTCAGGACTGAGGAGAGTTGCTGATTCAGCGGCAGCAGGCAGGATTACTCGCTTCCTGCTTTATGAACCCATCCACCATCAGTCGGCTGTTTGATTGTCTCCAGTATAACTCATTCTGCCCGTCAGCTAATGCTGGATACATATTCAGCACTCACATCATCTTTGTGTGCTTAAAGGAACACTACACTTTTTTTTTAAGGATGGTGTATATTTAACACCTTAGTTGAATTGGGAAGTTTTTAGCTTAGCATAAAGCATTGAATCAGATTAGACTATTATCATCTAGCACAAACAAAAACAGGTATTTTTTTTTATTTAAAGGTTGATTCATAGTAGTTACATTATGTATAAGACCAACAGAAACGTTATTTGTTCGTGGCTGTGGCTTAGAACGGAATGCTATGCTGGAATGATTGTAGTTACTAGCCATAATGACCAAGAACAATAGCAACTTTATTTTAGTCTTGGTTCACTACAGAAGAGTCTTCCAACTTAAATTGGAAAATCTCTTTTTTTAGCAAGATGCTAATGGGCTAATCTAATTCAATGAGTTATGCTAGCTAAACTAAATGTGCTTTCGCCACACCCATAGATAAGCTGAATGGATTTAAAAATTGGTAAAGCTAAATCGTTTACCTTCAGAGACTTTATTATTAACCTGGAATGTGTGTAGTTCCTATTATATTGGCCTAGAAAATAGTAACCTTTCATTTTCTTTCCATTTTAGTACACTACAGAAGAGTCGAGCTTAAAGAGCCACTGTAAAGGGCTTTTAAAAATGACCTTCCAAGTGAAGTGAAACATCCAGCTAAGGCTTATATCTGAAAGTGCAGTGTTTAAAATGATTGATTCATTTTAAGAGTCGACTCCTAGTGCTTCAAATGAATCGTTTTGATAATGAGTCTTTAGCCGTTTTGGCAGGGCCCCGGCCAGTTGTTGCGTGCGCAAACCCAGGAAAATTGAAACCGGCGGCCCCGCCCACAAACATACAAACACTGTAGCAGATCCCGGTTGAATCAAGTAGTGAAGACGCTGTGCTCAGCTGGATATTATTGGATGTGCGTGGGGAAAGTTTGTTTTATTTTTCTACCCAAAGATGAAATTACGGGAGTTTTCCGAAATAAATAACAAAACGGCAGGGTGGTGGGAGATGGGTATGAAATATGGGAGACTCATAAAAAATAGGAGTGTTGTCAGGTATGTCGACCAGTCGCAACAGGCCGTCTTCGGTACAATCAGCGCAGATTAGCTTCACGCTAATGAGGGTTTGGGAACAAATAAATCGCTGCACGAATCATGAGAGTTGCTGGGATGATTAGGTATGCATGCATATCAGACTGTTGCTGGAGACCCTTAAAACCAAAATATGACCCTTTTAATGTATTATAGGGGCTCTTTGGATGTGAAAAATAACTCTTTGGTCAGTTTATTTTTTGGTGAGATGCTAATGGTCTAATCCATTTCAATGATTTATGCTAAGCTAAAAGTGCTCTTGCCAAACCCATACACAAGCTGAATGGATTTCAAAATAGTAGAACCCAACTATTTAACTGCAGAGCACTTCAATGCAATTGAACAATTCAACTTAAATGCAGCAATTCACAAAAAGGTGTCTCTTTAAACCAATCACACGTTATTCTACATGTCTGGTTGCTTGTAAGGACTAAAATGTTTTTCGACCGGAAGAGACAAAGGCTCCAGATGCTAAGTGTGTCTAAATATATGAGCGTTTGTAGTGAAGTTGTGTGAATAGCTCTCTAGAGAGGCCTCAAAGACACCTGCTGGGGTTTTTCAACAGATGCGCAGCTGCATTGAGTGCCTGGCATAGTTGAGGCTTTCTCTACATCACATGGGCGTTCAAGGAGAAGCGTGTTAAACTTAGTCTTTATTAGCTTTATCTGGGCCAACGAGTTTTCAGAATCTCATGTTTTTTGTTTTATTTATATTAAAGGGATGGTTCACACAAAAAAGACTTATCATTTTGGTTTTTGTGTTAAACGCGCAACTATATTTTGAAGAATATTGGGAAAGAAACAGCCATTGACATTTATGGTAGGAACAACAATTATGGAAAAAACATTGGTTGTTTTTTTAACATTCTTCAAAATATCTTATTTTGTGTTTAACATGAAAGAAATGCAAACTGGTTTGGAAGAAGTGAAGGATAGGAAAGTAATGACATTTGTCTTTTTTTTGTGTCAATTTGAGGTGCTGTCATTTTTTTACAGATAAAATCAAGTTGTTTCGATGGGAACCCAAATCATTGGAATTTTGAAGTCTGATGCGTTTTGCAACATTTAAGCTTGTTTATTCGCTTTAGTGTGAGCTGTACATACAATATACATGCATGTTTGGAGGACCAAACCTGCAAAAATTAAATAAAAAAAATTATATAATAAAAAAAATTATTATTTTATATATAAATATTTAAATAAATGAAACCATAAGGTATTTACATTAAAATACCTTATATCTGTTTGTTTACATGGGTTGATTTAGTTGATTATAATACAAAAATCAAAACTTTTAAAAAATATTTACTTCAAATTGAACTGAGTAATGAAGTAAATTCATTGAATATGCAGCAATCTACAACATATTAATATAAATACACCATAAAGTAAACAATCTGATCATTCAACAGAATCTTGTTCTCCTCAATGCATTGTTTGTGAGCTTTTCATTTTGAACGTGCAGCTCTTGTTTATTTGATGAAATCAGACTTTTGATTTCAAGTTCACTCACATTAGACAGTATCAGAATTCCAGTTTATCATCTCCAAATAAAAGGAAAGTTCACTAAAATTAATCTCAGCCAACGTGTTTTTATTTTTTTCTTCTTTTAGAGAAGTTTTTTTTTTTTGACCACTTTATATCACATTTTTAGCCATGGTCTTCTTAAGTGAGTTATGTTGCAAATTTCAACGGTGCACTTTAAGAATCAAAAAAAGCATGTATATGAAAAAAATGTACCGAGCTGTAATTATATACCTTATTCTTAGCGTATGAGCAGGCACAGCCATGGGAATCTTTTAGGCTTAAGACTTCCGGTCTCCTTCACTTCCATTCGTACTAATTTGATTTTATAATTATTTATTGTACATTTATTAGTGAATGTTTTGCCATGAATATAGCCAATGCTGCTGTTATGGCATTAAAACCTAAATGAATAAATAAATCCACTTTTGTTGGTGTCGTCAATCTGGCAACCTGCTCTTGCATGAGTTTTAAACAAGGGGTGCAAACTTGCATACTGCTCCTTTAAGACATTTATTATCATAGCCAGTTAAATCAGTAGATCTTATTACCTTTATAAAACTTTTTACCTGATTAATACCTTTTCACACTTGCTAAGTGCATTTTACAGTTCACAAATCTATTTCAGTCGCAAATGAAAAGCATGCACTGTGTACAATGTAGCTGCATATATATGCGAATATTTCAGTCAGCGCACAGCCTTTGAGTCCAAATTCGACTGTTATCTCAGACCTCTGTCTTTGTCATTCAGGTGTGATCTATTTGAAGAACATGGTGACACAGTTCTGGACTGAGGGAGATAACGCAAACACTGAAGCGCCTACCAGCACCATCCCAGAAACGGACAGGCAGTTCATTCGAGATAACATCGTGGAGGCCATCATCCAATCCCCAGAGCGCATCAGGTAACACAAACCGGTGCAAGCACATGCGGGAATGCAGGATCACTTTCTTTTCTAACATTGCTTCTTTTTTTCCCTCCTCTCTTCTCTTTCCTAGAGTGCAACTCACAACTTGCATTCACCACATGATTAAGCACGACTACCCCGGTAGATGGACAGCTATAGTGGACAAGATTGGCTTGTATCTGCAGTCTGATAACAGTTCCTACTGGCTGGGCATCCTGCTGTGCCTCTACCAGCTGGTGAAGAATTACGAGTAAGAGAACTGTGAAGCGCTCGCAGGTTGATTTGTGAATGGTTCAGAGAAAGCAGGATTTGGCAGACAGCGTCTCATTTGATATTTTACTGTCGATACGTTCGCTCGCTTTCTGTTAGATCTGCATTCATTAATTTAGAAATAGCAAAGGTGTCAATGTGATGATGATAACAGAGTAGCAGGGTTAAAAGGCAAACGGAAATCCTTATTTTAATATATTTTTTGCCACTGGGTCATCATTACATAATGGTGAGATGCTTATTCAGTGGCTAGCGCTGATCATTAAAGATGCTTTCATAACCACAACAACAACAAACATTGATTATGTCAAGGCTTCTTCTGGAATCAAATGTTCTTGTTGCAATTGATTGCTGAAGCTTTGATTATGATAAATGATAAATGGGGTTATCATGGTATTCACCTAAGCCACAGGTGTCAAACTCATCTCCTGGAGGGCTGCAGCTTTGCAGAGTTTAGTTGCAGCCCTAATTAAACACACCCGATCAAATCTAATCGAGTCCTTCAAGCTTGTTTGAAACCTACACGTTAAGCTGCGATCACACTAGAGATTAAGCATGCGAAATTCTCTTGTATGGTGCTGATAAAAGGGGCGGGAATAAACAAGATGATTAGACATTAAAAAAGCAAGCCGTTTGTCGACTGAACTAAATTTATTTTTGATGTCTTGGTCACACTGTTTGGAGGGCCGGAACAAAGTGCCTCGAGGGCTGGGTTCGGCCCGCGGGCCGCCAATTGAATAGCCTTGGCATAGATAAATTAAACTTTAATTACTCCATTTAATAACAATTGTTGATTTTTTTTTTTTTTTTTTTTTTTTTTTTTTTAATGCATTACTAAGCATTAATAAATTAACAGATTTATAAATGTTTTGCAGTATTCATTACGTTGACTTTTGCTAAATGAACTGATGCTAACAAATGGAATCTAACTGTAAACTATCATTAACTGTAAGAGTTAACAAACAAATTTGGCAGTGGAAGATGCTAACCATCGCACAAAATGTTGAACTTCTGGACATGCTAAAGGAAGGTAGAAGTTACACGAGAGTTTAAACGAGAGAGAAGTGTGAAATTGTTAATGCCTATCTGAGAAAATAGTGTAGTGAGGGATTTTGCAGGTTAAAAACATCTAGAATAATTGTAAAAAATAAAGCTGACTCTTTCGCTGATTCTCACGATTACTCTCACGATTATCGAGGGACCACTTAAATGCTTTTTATAATGCCAAAAAAAGTCAATCTTGCAGTCAGTTTGAACAAATTGACACTGTTCCAACAGTTGTGAATGCCTTCTGAAAGTCTTGTTTTCTCTCTAAGGTATAAGAAGCCAGAAGAGCGCCAGCCACTGGTGGCTGCCATGCAGATTTTCATGCCAATGTTGAAGGACCGGTTCATACAGCTGCTGCCAGACACCAGTGCTGACTCTGTCTTGGTACAAAAACAGATCTTAAAGATCCTCTACGCTCTCTTCCAGGTACTACCATCAACTCTAATGCCTGCAATATCTAGAATAAAGCTTCATCCGGTTGTTTGTGTCTGTTTTGCATTTATTGATTGATCTTTCAACAGTACAACCTCCCACTGGAGCTTATTAATAGGCAGAATCTGACGGAGTGGATGGAGATTCTGAAGACAGTTGTGGACCGAGACGTTCCTCAAGTAAGATTGTGCTTTTCATTATCATATAGCATCATGTTCGTCTATTCATGCGTGTTTACAACAAAAGAACGCTAGATTTTAATATCAGTCCATTGGCTGTGGGTGAATGGTGTGCGTGGTATCCGTCTGCGTTTAGTGCCGTCTCTGGTCTGTGTCTTACAGGCTGTGGGACGGTTCTCACACCGCACTCACGGCCACAGAGCCACCGGAGATCATAGTACTGGCCTAGTGTTGTCTAAATGACCAACCACCACTGACCAGCCTCCATAGTCTCCAACAAAACCTAGTGCATTCTACCTAAAACCCAATGACATACTATTAGGGGAGCGACGGTACAGATTGCTCATGGTTTGTTTGTATAGTTTTTTTTTTTAATGTTGTGGTTTTAAGCAAAGGCTAATAATGTTACATTGATGAAGAGAGCTGTGCACGCTAGGGTTTAGTTGATAGTCGATTCCATCGCAGATTGACGATACACGTCACGATGCTGAGGCATTTTAAAACGATCCACATCCACACTGGCGTTTCGTCTTTCTGAACGGCCCTCCTTCCACACTATACGAGAACCACTTGCTGAAAACGCACATCATGTGACAACACACACTGTCATGCACTCGTCTAAGCTTTAACTCCAGTTCAGCGCATGCTTTGAGCAGTGCATGTCGGACAGTTTATCAAGGATGTATCGCTGGATCGTGTCTCACTATAGATATTAAAGGTGATATTTAATTCATCTTGTCTTTTCAACGACTCTTCGGTCATTTAAATCTATCGGGTAACGAATCACAGCATCAGTAGTACACTGCTTCAATCTTTCGCTTTCACGCTTGTGCTTTATAATTTTAGTGAAAACCTCAGATACTGTTGGTTGGTTCCTGTTGGTTGTACACCTTTTTTACCAACCAAGGTTGTCAACGCCATTATAACATCACATCACTCTGCCTATTTATGCCAGAGTCGCGCAGAAAAAGTGATTGACAGGTGGTAATTTGTGTGTAACATTTATTTATGGTTACACAGATGCACAGATAGTTGATGCACAGATGCCTATGATGATGATGCCATCGTCCGTTGCGTTGTTTTACATTAGACATCGTACAATGCCAAATTGGTCGACATCGTACAACCCTAGTGCACGTTCTGTTCTTCTGCCTTAGTTTCAAAAATGTATATTTTTTGTTTATTTATTAGTTATGCTTCAACAAATTTTGCTGATGAATATCTGTGTCATCGCGTTTATGTCCTGATTTCATAATCGGAGTCAATGTGATAGTACAACAGGGCTGGATGATATTGCAAAAAAAGTATCACATTATCATCTTTCTTATCATTCGATATCAATAATTATTGATTTTTTTTAGCAATACGTTTACGAATTTTAGGCTTTTAACCACTTTTAATTTGCCAACATTATGAAGACAAATAGTTTTAATAGTCAAAAGTATTTAAACAAAATATCTGATCTCTTTATAATAAAATAATGTAAGTGTTCAAGAGACTCTGAAACTTGATAGATAAAATGTTATATATTGTGTGCTAGAGGTGTGAACCTATTCTGGTCTCGTGGTTCGGTTACAATTACCATGCCATTGATTCGGTTCAATTCGATATCACGGTGCATTGACGATGCTTTCCATACACAGTGTTATATTTGGGGGTGGAGGCTATTACAAGCTGTCTGTATAAACACACAGACACACAGTACCACACTGTCTCTCATTCACAAACATACACAAATATAGACAGCACCAAACAAACAAACCCACACACTCACACACTTAAGCCCTCTCAATATGCGTTTAGCTGGGAGAGCTCGTGCTGAGCGGAGCAAAAAAAGAAGCACTTTTCCGACGGTCCCTTACTGAGAGCTCCGCTCCGCACGATCTCCTGGCTAAACGCATATTGCAAGGGCTTTAAGGGAGCAGTGGTCGTAATGTTGAGCGAAAAAGAAAAAGACAGCTGTGAAACATAACCAGCTTTGTCTTTTTGTAGGAAACACACTTTAGATCTTTTTAGAGTAAGAGGCTTTTGATATATTGCCGCTATAACTGAATGTCTCTGGAATATCGAAAACGAAACCAACTTAGCCGCGCTCATTTCTGGTGCCCCCCTGGATGTACAGCGCCCTTAGCATTTGCCTATACTGCCTATGCCACGGGGCGGCCCTGAGTTTGCTGCTGAGTGTTGTAAATACCGGCGCTCACCTCACTCACAACATAGCGCATAGGAGATAAATGACGTCAGTACATAATAACAGGTTATGATTATTACCGAACCGAATTGTCCGCATTTGCATTGCAGTGCACACGAAAAAAACTATTTTGACACCCCTATTGTGTGCAGTGGTGAAGTGTAAACGCTGAACTATCAAAGCAAACTTGGTGTGAATAATAATGAAACCATAAACCTCAAACTCTATCAACAACCCTAGTTATAATAATAAAATCTGAGCTTTCAAGTAAAGGAACCAACTATTATTGTTAAAATACACATTGCAACTTTACAAATTGTAAAGTTGGATGACTACTTAACCCCTATGCTAAAAACTCTTTCAGATGGGTAGCTAGGGCTGGGATGCACAAGAAAAGAAACAAAAAAGCCACTCTGGCGACACCCTACATCCTTTTTTTTTATTCACAATTTCCTCACTGCTGCTAGACGGCACTTAATTTCGCACGTGTTGTTGTTCTGACCTGAAGTAGCAATGACGCAACCCAAAAGTCACATGTGAAAAACATGAGCTCCTGGTTTCCTTCACCATCTTCAATTTTCTTTTGCACTTGCACTCCCCTGGCGTCTCTCGTAACTAGTTAATGGAGAACAGTAAAAAGCGCTGGAGTGTTTGGATACGCTGTGTTTGTCTGAGGTAATTAGTCTTCCAATATTACTGAAATGTATGTGTTCCATACAAAGTGTAAAGCAGATTGGTTGGTTCTACTTGCCACGAGCGCACCACGAGTCATGCATTCGGAAATATTCAGATGTTTTCCACTAGGTGTACCTGAAAAATGTGCACGTCATGTGTTTGCTGCTTGCACAACATGTGCGGGTGGCTCCCATATACACAATGTGCAAGTTGTGTGGCTCCATTGGAAATGATAATCTTACATCCTAAGCTTACTTAGTTGGTTGCTTCCCATGCGCTTCATAACCAACTTTTTTTTTTTTTTCTCGATATTGCCAATAGTGTTTGGTCAATAAATACTGATACCGATTGCATCACCCAGGCCTAGTACAACACTTATTTTGATTTATTTATATTTTGGATATTAAAAGTTTTTCTTATTTAAGCTTTAAAATGTCAATTTAAATCAGTGAACACTGTGCTTTTGTACTTTTAGTTATATTTTTTTTTACAAAAGTAATACCCTCATTTACGGTTTTATATAGTTATAATAAGCAAATTGCAAAAATAAAGTGATGTCGTTTTTTATCCGATTATTCGATAAAATGATCGCACAACTAATCTGTAATCAACACAATCATTAGCTGCAGGCTTAGTTCAGTATTATATTCTGGTGTCCTTGCATACTACCATTAAGTTTGCTCAAATTCACATTTTTCCCGATCTCATTTGATGGAAATGTGCTCATCTAAAGTGCTTTTGTGTGGCTTTGCAGGAAACCCTTCAGGTAGATGAAGATGAGAGGCCCGAGCTGCCCTGGTGGAAGTGCAAGAAGTGGGCCCTTCACATCCTCGCACGGCTCTTTGAGAGGTACAGTACCGGCATAATTTCCTCCCAGGAATGCTAAGAGATAGAGCTCGCGCAGATGACTCATGGTCCATTTGAATTCCAGCCCACGCCGAGCAGTTGGAAAGACTCGTTTAGTTATTTTAAGCCCAAGGTCTTGTGTTTTTGAAACCATTACTGGGTTTTCATGAATGTTTTTTTTCGCCCCTAAGGTATGGCAGCCCTGGCAACACAACCAAAGAGTACACAGAGTTTGCAGAGCTTTTCCTTAAGGGTTATGCCGTGGCTGCGCAGCAGGTAAACACAAGACGTCAATAGATTGTTCAGTGGGTTGATAGGATGAAGCGTGATGAGATAATCATGACCTTTTGGCTCTGTTTGGTTCTTGTAGGTACTGTTGAAAGTGTTGTACCAGTATAAGGAAAAGCAATACGTGGCTCCTAGAGTCTTGCAGCAGACACTGAACTACATCAACCAGGGAATCGCACATGCCGTCACCTGGAAGAACCTAAAGCCACACATCCAAGTATGTACATGGTTGAGATCAGCGGTGTCCAAACATGGTGCTTGAGTGCTGGTGTCCTGCGTAGTTTAGCTCCAACTTCCTTCAACACATTTGCCTGGAAGTCTCTAGTATACCTAGAACATAGATCTCAAGCTCAATTCCTGGAGAGCTGCAGCTTTGCACACTTGCTTCAACGCTAATCAAACACAGAATTCATTCATTCATTTTCTTGTCGGCTTAGTCCTTTTATTAATCCGGGGTCGCCACAGCGGAATGAACCGCCAACTTATCCAGCAAGTTTTTACGCAGCGGATGCCCTTCCAGCCGCAACCCATCTCTGGGAAACATCCACACACACATTCACACACACACTCTCATACACTACGGACAATTTAGCCAACCCAATTCACCTGTACCACATGTCTTTGGAAACCGGAGCACCCGGAGGAAACCCACGCGAAGGCAGGGAGAACCTGCAAACTCCACACAGCAACGCCAACTGAAAACGACCTTTTTGCTGTGAGGCGAACGTGCTACCCACTGTGCCACTGCCTCGCCCTCAAACACAGTATTAGTCCAACTAATCAAGGTGTTGGATCAGCTGTGTTTGATTAGCATTGGAGCAAAACTATGCTGAGCTGCGGCTCTCTAGGAATTGAGTTTGAGAACTATAAAGCTGCGGTCACACTGGGCTTTTCCTCCCATAGACTTCCATTCATACGCACGTGAATGCGTCAGACCAGAAACGCAGGGTCATGCATTAAGTTTCGCAGGTCGCTAAAGTGCAAAGTTCAAGCTTGGTGAACTCTGACCTGCGAAATCGCCTCACTTTACTGCTCGAGACCAACCGAGGATCAAAACATGACCGCTCTGGACAGAAATTTTAAACATGGAGCAATCGCTCGCTTTTTTAATGCCTAATAATCTTGTTTATTCCCGCCTCTTTTCACAGCGACGCACGACAGAATTTCGTATTATCAAACTCTATTGTTGAACGCAGCTTTACCTAGAAAGAGCTTGATTTGCTGGTTTAGGTGTGTTTAATTAGGGTTGGAAGTAAAATTTGCAGGACACCGGCCCTCTAGGAGAACGTTTGGCAGATAGTATATATTGTTTTTTCCAGTTTATCTCCACACTTCTTGAAAATACTTGAATTTTAGACGTATGATTTCAACTACGTAAATGCAAACATAGGTTTTTGAAAGTGCTTGAATTAGATTTAAAGTTAAATTGGTTTATGGTGTTATCGCAGGGTTCCCACATTTCTTGAAAGTACTTGAATTTCATACATAAAGACTCAAGGCCTGGAAAGTACATAACAGAACTTGTACAAATAGGGCACATTATATCAATATTGCAGAAATGACATGTGAGTGTTACCAATTCTTTGAACATGACTGTTTAAAACGGTCAATTTTGAAAAATTACTGTAATTAACATAAATATTAAGTGTAAATGAATGTTAAACAAAGTAAGGACTTTCTTGGAGATGCATGTGCTGAAGTATAAATAACAAAGTTATTACAGTTATTAAAAAACATAATTTACAGATCTTAAATTTACTGTAAATTCAGCAGCTCCAGAGACGTGACCAAAAACAAAGTTTGAGGTATTTTTAATTTAAGTGCAATTTTACGTCTGGTGTAATGACCACTGGGCTGCACGCCCATATTGGTGCCCCTTTGATTATTCACGACTAATGTTGGGCACGTTCCTTTTAAGAGTAATTGGTTCTAGTTACTTCTCACAAACAGTAGATAAGTTATTTTAATATAAAAGTAACTGATTACCAGAAAAAGTAACTGAGTGACTTAAAAAAAATAAAAAAAAACCTCGTCTTTGTCAAATGACTATAAAAATAAATATTAAACATTGCACACTTATCTACTTTATAGTAAGGTTGTTGTGCGATTGTTAGAGCTTTGGTGATCTCAATTACAGCAATGTGCATTTTATTGTCAGTAACTCATTTGGTTACTCGTTTCTGAATAAAGTATCACCATTAGTAATGGCAACACTGCTATTACTGTTACTGTTTACGACATGTTAAACATTAGAAGAAAATCATCCCATTGTGCATGGGCTTTCAGGTCTTTGTGCAATCAAAAATTAAATGTTTATTTTGCTTGTGTCAGTTGCGCAATTGTTGGAATGAGTTTGACAGCCTTAGCCACAATATTTTTAACCACGTCCCTATTACTGTTGGTTTAAAATGAGGGAACGATGTGCAAAGAGAAAGCCCCGCCCCCTACTCAATATTCCATTTCAGTTGGAAGTACAAACTGAAACAAAAGTCTTAGTAACTTCTGCCTCATTGAGACTTTAAAGCTGCTGCCTCTGAAGTAATCTGCTATACAAGTTGCTATTAAATATAAACATGACTTGGTGTATGGGTATTTCCCAGTACTGGGTTGTGGCATAGGCTGTGTAACACACATGCTTAAAAAGTTGGCGGTTCATTCCGTTGTGGTGACACCTGATAAATAAGGGACTTAGCTGAAGAAAAAATAAATGGTTAAGCGTGACTTTCGTGTTGAGCTTCAGCAAACATCCACATCAATATTAGATGATTTTTAAATGGCTGGTTGTAATTGCAGGTAATTTTGTCACTAAAACACTATTTATTTGTATAATATCACTCTCATTTAGTTTTTGTTATTAACTTTACTGTATCTGGTCTCAGGGAATCGTTCAGGACGTGGTTTTCCCGCTCATGTGCTACACAGACAGTGATGAAGAGCTCTGGCAGGAAGACCCTTACGAGTACATCCGCATGAAATTTGGTACGTGAATCACCATAAGTTTCGTTCTGCGTAGAAGTCCAGAAAATAGATCTGCTCATTCTTTCGCGCTCTCTCTCTCTACATCCCTCTTAGATGTTTTTGAGGACTTCATCTCCCCCGCCACTGCAGCTCAGACGCTTCTCTTCACCGCTTGCAACAAAAGGAAGGAGGTGGGTGTTTGGTTTAGAGGCACCATCTGGCACGATGAGGCCTGTGATATGACTATGTTTGGCTGAGTTTTGCGCATGTCTTGCTGCCAGTCCTTATGTATCCAGTCAGCACCCTGCTGCTCCTTCAACAGAACTGTTGGATGCTTCTGACGACAGGTGGAAAGAGAGCTTGTCTGTCAGCTCGAAGAGCTACAAGCGCTTCCTTTGTAATCTGATTTCTAGTTTTTACGTGGGCTGCAGTGAATGATTGTTTTGAAAATTGATTTAGTGAGTTGATGATTTACTGATAATAATTGATAGAGTGCTTCATCTGTTTTACAAAGACAAACATGCTGGAGCGTGTACAATTTATCTTTATCTCTATAGTGCCTACCAGGGCCGGAGTGGGACTCCTTTTTGGCTCTGTAGTTTCAAGCCTTAGACCGGCCTACCTCAGTCGACGACTGACTATATTAAAATAACGTCATTTCCAATTCAGTTACAAATGACACTAACATGTCTTTAAGGACACAGCTGCTTTAGAACTTCAAATGTTTTTCATAAATATGAGAACATTAATTCTTTATAGATATCCAGTCCTTTGTAACGGTTGTCTCGCACAAAAAAAAAATGTACCCCTACATAAGTAACCCAAACAGTATTTTATGTCTTAACACTGAAAATAAAACAAATATATTATACTCTGGTGAGGTTCGAACTGGGATTGGCAGCATCTTAACGTATTGTGCAAACCACTAGACCACGATGGCGCTGTTAAGCATTGCTCTGTTATCAGCTGCTATTGATGTCTACTATTTTTATTTTCAGATTTTTTCAGATGTCAGATTTATTAATTTAGTGAATCATCTGATTTTCATTGAGGTGTAGTATTGATTTATAATAATTAATATTCACTAAGGTGCCGCTGTTTGGGGTGGAATGGGGTGCAGCCCGCAGGTTAATGATGATCATCATTAACCTGCAGGCTGCATTTTGCTCACATGGCTGCGAGAAAATAAATAAAAAGAGCCGAGCTGCGGCAAAATAATGAATAAAAAGAGTGAGGCTATGGTCAAATAAACAATCAAATGAAATAAGTGCAACTGCTGAGAGTGCAAGCAGCTAGGGACACCGGCCCTCGCGCCCCACCGGGAATTCTCCCGGTTCTCCCGATTAGCCAATCCGGGCCTGGTGCCTACACAATGTAGATTGTGTCAAAGCAGCTTAACATAGAAGTTCTAGTTAATTGAAACAGTGTCGGTCTAGTTTTCAATCAATTTTTCAATTAGGTCTCTTGTTCCCCACAAACCTTAATCCAAAATGAAACAATGCATTTACAGATATAACTGCGTTTTTATTAATTTTTTTTTTGGCACAGACGCATCTTAACTGCAGTAAAACAACACGTCTTTGGGGATGCGGCACCAAGTTTTTAAGTTTACGCATTGTTTACTTAAACACGCATTATTTTTGTACATAGGCTTTTGCAGCAGCATGCTCATTGTTGACAACTCATTATTATTTAAGATTCTTATATAACACTTTCTATAATGGATAAAAACAAATATTTGTGTGTATATCACTAATTTCAAAAAGTGTTAAAAAGATAGATGGATAGAATGATCGAATGAATGTTGTCTAGCGATTGAATGAACTCGTATGAACGTTGTTGATCGATTAAACAGATGTTATCAAATGAACGAACATTTGGCAATCGATTGAAAGAAGGTTGTTAAATGAACAAAGGTTGTCGATCAAAGGTTTTTTTACTGAATAAAGGTTGTCGAATGAACTTTGTTGATCGAATGAATGTTGTTGATCGAAAGAACGTTATCGTACGGATGAACGTTGTCGAACGAGCATTGCCGAACAAACAATCTAACGAACGAACGTTGTCTTAGACCCCACATGCTTTAAGTCACAGTCTCCAGATCTGAATTTTCATCAATGTCTGGAAATGGACTGAAAAATTGGTTATAACAGAAACATGCTTCAACTAAACATGCATATATAACATCTTTTAAATGTTTGATTGAAGGGCCTTTTGCATTTAAAAACACATTAACAACTTTAAAGGTGGCAAAACAGAAATTGACACTTGAAGTGTCAACATTTTTTTATAAACAAAAGCCAAGTGACACTTCGTCTCAGCAGCTTTTCTGAACAAAACACAACCAAAGGTCACACGTAACATGGTGCAAAACACAGAGCAGTCTAATTTACAAAATGGCACTTTGTTTATTCCATAAGTTAAAAAAATCAGTCTAAAAAAAGGCATACGAGTTTGACAATTTCACAATTTACAACTCTAGCTCATTACAAATCAAACAGTACAGTTTTGTTCCGGATTGAAAAAAAGTGCATACCTCTGTTCAGTCATCTTTGATAATTTTTTTTGTCAACTTAAATTTGACCTTTTATTTATTTATTTATTTAATTTTTTTACCATTCAAATGCCACCAGCGTTAAAGTGTCTTGCGATTACCGCCAAAGTCATTTGCTGACTGGATGCCATGACAACAGCGTCTCATAGAAGAACTATTGCTGCGGTTTTGTTTCGGACCGCTGCAAGACATTTAAAATACAAACAAGATTACAAGTTTATCCCTCCTCTTATCAAAGTATAAGTTTATAAAGTAAATAATTTTTTTTTTCCTTGCATATAATCATAGTGTGTTTGAAATATGAAATGTAAGTGGGTCGATATTCAATTTGGAGTCCTAACTTTGAGAGCCCTTTCTTATACTATAATAATATCCACAGAAGCTGGCATGCCATTTAATAAGCAAAACAACAAACAAATGTTGCCATTCTTTCAGATTTACTAAGAATTGCTTGATTGTAGTTGTTAATCTTACAACTTGAATCATTTAAAACTGACCAACCGTCAAGTTGAAACTTTTTGATAGCCTATGTGCTCATACAAGTATTAGTACATGATATAATTAATTATGAAACTGTTTTAGCATCATTAAAAATACATAATCTACTGAGATCCAGTATTATGCAACCGCAGAATTGTGGGGTCAGTTCATTTAATCTTTGTTTATTTGATTGGACGTTGATGGAAGTTAGGTTTATGCTATTTTTCTATAACTCGCTCTACACTAGGCCTGCACGATAATGGGAAAATCTGACATTGTGACGTTGTTTTTCTGTAATATATATTGCGCTATGACTAGAATTGTACCCGATATAAAATAGCTCCTATTTGGTGAAAATTCAGGTACATAAATTGAATTATCAAATGTAAAATAGCATAGTGTAGTCTTCATTTTATAAATAATACAAATAAATATTTTAATTAAAGTTCCAATTCCATGTTCACATAGTCACAGGCCTTAAAACATATGCAAATTATAAACTTTTGCTCCATTATGGTAAAATATTCAAAAACTGCGGCTCCTGGTGAACTATTAAACTAGTTAAATATTGCAGATCCTGTAATGTGACTATTGTGGATGAACGCAATGCGATGTTGATGCCAAAATGACATTTGTGCATCTCTACTCTTGTAACATTAGACATAAACTGTGATTTATTATTTTGTAAATTTTATACTAATATTTAGGAAGCAACAAAACAGAAATATTACCAGCTTCCTAGCCTTTGCTTTTTAAAGTGTTTATCAGTTGGCTGTGGGTGAATGGTGTGCGTAGTGTCTGTCTGCGTTTAGTGCCGTCTCTGGTCTGTGTCTTACAGGCTGTGGGACGGTTCTCACACCGCACTCACGGCCACAGAGCCACCGGAGATCATAGTACTGGCCTAGTGTTGTCTAAATGACCATCCACCACTGACCAGCCTCCATAGTCTCCAACAAAACCTGCACATGACAAATGATGTGGATTTGTGTTTTGACTTATGTTTTTCTTGTGTAACAGGTCCTGCAGAAGTCAATGGGCTTCTGTTATCAGATCCTCACAGATCCCGCGACTGATCCCAGGAAAAAAGACGGAGCTCTTCATATGATCGGCTCACTAGCTGAGATTCTACTCAAGGTGATTTTGTTAGACAAGTTCACGACTAAACTTTGTTTTTTTTAAATTCTTTTTTTTTTTTTAATTAATATTCTTGCCTGTGGTCTAAATTTGTACTTGCCCATCACCGACAACTCCCCTCCAATATATTTATATATGTATGTTGTTTCCATATTAACCTATCTAACCTTTCTAATAAATATTATTATGACACAAAGTTTAGAGAGCAGTGAAAATTTACTCACCTCAATATCGCAAAAATTCAGAAATAAAATTATAGACCATTTTGAGGGATGTAAACAGTAACAATGGTCATTATGTATTTCCAGTATTGCGTTTTGAATTTTCATAGCTTCCAAGAGTCCAAAAAGTTCGACCTATTGGCTAAATAATATTATGGCAGCTGTTTTAACTTTAAGATATTATTTAATTTCCCCTTGTTACATTTAAAGAAATAGTTTGGTAACAAGCAGGAAATGTTTATGGACCAGTGATATCGCCACATTGAAATGGTCTATAGAAAAGTTAACAGTAAGGGGGCAAGAGAGAGGGGGCAGAAATGTAATATAATAATACAAAATTTGATATAGATATTGATAATCTTAGTAAAAGATACAAAAATCAAGAAGCGTAGGTAAATTTTCTCCTGTTTTTGTTTCTGTAATTGTTTTAACAGTAATTGACAGTAGCAGATATACTGCTTTGTGGCTCATTGCTTTGACCTAATGCTTGGATCTAATATAATTATCCATTTCAAAACTGTTGGCATTCATTTACATGACAAACTGGCAATCTTGACGACTATTTCAGTAATCAAATTTAGTGGTTTTGATTTTTAATTGTACGGTGACAGAAAGCTCAAATGTAAAAACAAAAAAATGCACATTATTCTAGGCCGATATGGCAAGGAACTATACTGTCTAGCGTAATCGATTAACTTTGCTGCCATATTATGGCTGCAGCAAGTGCAATGATATTACGCAGTGCTGCTACATAGCTAGGGATTATTTTTAGATATCATTTTGCCTGCTGCAGCTATTGTATGGCAGCAACATTGCTTG
The DNA here is from genome assembly GCF_052040795.2 of Danio rerio. Lineage (NCBI taxonomy): Eukaryota > Metazoa > Chordata > Actinopteri > Cypriniformes > Danionidae > Danio > Danio rerio. Next base: position 71,403,432 of record NC_141027.1, read on the forward strand.
ATTATTACACAATAATGATAGTATAGTACCTAGCCATATAGGCCTAGAAAATAGCAACATTTCATTTTTGGTCTGGCTTCATACACAATGTAAATAAAAAAAAAAGTTCCAAACTAAATTTCTTTTGACAATTGGTCAAGATGCTAATGGTCCAATCCAATTCAATGATTTATGCTCTGCTAAGTTTAAAGAATGCACTTGCCATTCTTTCAGATTGACTGAAGGGATACAAAAATAGTAGTTCTCAACTTTAACTCAAGGGGAGGTGGTAAATGAGCTTATTTAAAAAAAAAAAAAAAAAAAAAAAATTAAAGTGTGTTCCTTTAAGTCAGTGGTCACCAAACTTGTTCCTGGAGGTCCGGTGTTCAGCAGATTTTAGCTCTAACTCTAATCAAACACACCTGAACAAGCTAATCAAGGTCTTACTAGTTATACTTGAAACACCCAAGCAGTTGTGTTAAGGCAAGTTAGAGTTAAACCCTGCAGGGACATCGGCCCTCCTGGACCGAGATTGGTGACCCCTGCTTTAAAAAATCAAATGCAAATGCTGTGTAAAATCATTAACTAGGTGGAAGCGTCTTCATTTATTTGACAGCAGATGCCTATGCAGATTCTCACAACACATGCAAATATAGAAACACACTGCACAGACCACAACGAAAATGTGTCAAAAAAGACAGACCAAACTGCCTCCTGTTTAAAGTCACCACTACTGGCTTGAAAATAACCAAAAAAGTGATCTCTGACAAAACCGCTGACTCTAAACAGGAAGCAGCCGGGTTTAGAACTTTTTAGGATCCCATGAGGCATGAAAGTTTACGTGCATGTCTGTTGTCAAATTGCTAATATTTTTCTCAGTTTGTTAGTGTCTTTTTATTTCTCTCTTTTTTTTTTAATTTGCAGTTGGATTGAGCTCTCTTGGCCACCGTTGATAACTTAATAACAACTTAAAACAGCCCTTAAAAACGCTTCAAAATCATTTACATTCTACAATTTAGCCTAGAATAACCATTGCTCTTTGCTTTTGCATTATTGTTAATTGTTTCCCCTGCATTTTCAGAGGAAGATCTACAAAGACCAGATGGAGTTCATGTTGCAGAATCATGTCTTCCCTCTGTTCCGCAGTGAGCTGGGCTACATGAGAGCGAGGGTGAGAGTCTATGACTGTTACCACATTAAAGAGTAGTTCTTATTTTAAGGAACAGGTGGAGTGGTGCAAACGCTTATGGTGATTCTGTCTTTGTTTAGGCCTGCTGGGTACTTCATTACTTCTGTGAGGTTAAGTTCAAGAATGACCAGAACCTGCAGGTGGCCCTCGAGCTCACCCGCAATTGTCTGATCAATGACAACGAGCTTCCGGTTAAAGTGGAGGCTGCCATCGCCCTCCAGGTCCTCGTCAGCAATCAGGAGAAAGGTAGAGGTTTACCTCTCTTTCTGTGGTCTTGAAGAAATGGGGCTAAAAAATGGAAGCCAGTGATAAAACTTCATTTACTATGCAGTGGTTTAAGTTAAAGAATATGGAAAAATCACTCTGAATAATCAGTATAGCTGAAAAATCTAATAAAGATTAGTTGTTATTGGCTAAGATTTTTTATTTATTTTTTGCAAAATGATAAAAAAAATGGGGCCTAAATCAAAAGTACAGGAAAATTTAATGGAGAATAACATATTTTAGTTTATTTGATTATTAATATATATATTGTTATATTTTTATTATAATAATAATTATTATATCTATTATTATGATAATATATAAGTAATATATAATAATATAAAAAGTGTCATTTGAAAGTATCGCAGCAAATTAAAAGCTTAATATTTTAGAACAAACTAAAATTTGATTATTTAGCTCACGTCTGTTTTATTTCTATTTTTCCAAATATATAGTTTCGGGCAAAATTAGAGTTAAGTATTGAACTTGGCTGGTTTTGTAAATGCAAAACAAGTAAAAATACACAGATATTTCATCTAATTCAACAAAGGGGTGTCCAAACTCAGTCCTGAAGGGCCAAACTCAGTCCTGCATAGTTTAGCTCCAACTTTCTTTAACTCATCTGCCTGGAAGTTTTTGTCTACCTAGAAAGAGGTTGATTAGCTGGTTCAGCTGTGATTAATTGGCTTTGGAACTAAAATATGCAGGACGCCGGCCCTCCTGGAATGAGTTTAGGCACCTCTGATCTAGAGGTTTGTCCTGAGATCAATTTGATTTTGCTTGATTTTTGTTGCTTGTGGCTCTTTTCTGTAGGTTCATTGAAAGGTTAGTTCACCCAAATATGGAAATTTCAACATTTACTCGCCCTCCACTTGTTCCAAAACATTGAGTTTCTTTTGTTGATCACAAATTAAGATATTTTAAAGAATATTGGAAACGGGTAGCCATAAACATCCATAGCATTTATTTCTCTTTAATATAAACGGCAGTGGCTACAGTTTTGTAAAGATCTTTAAAAAATGTAGTGTTTGTGTGAAAAAGATTCAAAAAAAGTTTCTAACCACCTGAGATTGAGTAAAGGCTTATTTATATTTCTGCATCAAGCACATGTGTGTAGTCTGGCGCAACATTCGCACAGTCACATAGCCCTCGCTGTTGCTGACGCTGATGTGAACTTAAATAATGCAACAACTCGTCGTAATGATTTGAAGCGTGAGCTCCGTGATTGCTTGGCTTTGTAGCGGTGACAGGTGTGGGGAGATGTTGAAAGCCGTGACCCTGATGGAGCAATTGTTTACAAGTGTCGAGTCCTGTGAGGGAGCTCCAGATGGAAACTTTTGTTTTGTGTTTACCTTATGATTGAAGTTGTTGCACGTCCACCGATTTCCCGCTGAGTTTTAGCTACTTTTAGTGTTCAAAAAAAAAAAAAAACACCCACGAAGACACAGAGGAACATAAAAACCTACTGCCACACCAACAGCACGCAGAAGTTTAAATGCATGACTACTCGCAAGGCAGACTTAGTGGGACACGCCAATTACTCTATGCAGCAGTATAAATCAGCCTTCAACAAGTAACTTTTCAGTTTTGGGTGAATTCTTCTTTTAATAATAGTATTACATTCTTTTAAGATCTGTAATCATAGAGCCTCACATGCAGACATTTAATTAATGGCATTACTCACTAGATGTCACATTCTTTCAAACAAAAATGCAGGTAAACAAGTTAAACCGTCACTGTAAGGACATTTTCTCCCAGTCCACGTGATTGTGGATTTGAAGGTGTTTTTATACAAGATATTTTGAAAAATATTGGAGAGTTGTAGCCATCGGCATCCATTTTTGAGCCTATCACGTAATAGGTATACTCGTGTAAATGTGTGTAAATATGTATTTATTCCGTTTTTATATTTTCAGTAATATTATTGAATATGGAAATGTTTAAATGTGTACAATACGTTTTGTAGAGTAATGTTTTTTGTATTATAGTGCAGGGGTCCCAAACTTTTCAGCAAGTTCAGCAGTCTGACAGTCATAGACTGTAAATTATATTAACATTTATTAATTTGTTTAATATTAACCTTAACTATAATACTGGTGGACACATGCTTTCAGCACATGGGTATTCTTGGTTTAATTTTGGAGACCACTAGTCAGAGATCATCTTCAATTTTTAGTTGTGGCCTGTATTTATTTTGAATTTATTTAAGTACCTTAAAGGTGTCAAAGTTAAATCTGGTGCTACAAAGTCTGTGTTAATCTAATGTACAATCTTATCTAACACACAACCCTATGGAAAAAAGTGAAAAGCTCATGGCTATTTATTTGCATGTTGTTATTTTTAAGTAACTATTGATTACTGTGTTTTATCTTTTGGTGGTTATAGATTAAAATATGGTGATTCTAATAGTTTAATGAAGTTTATTTGACTTTTGGAAAACACCAAGCAACCCCCTGTCATTGTCCCACAACTTTCCAGGGGCCCCGACCCCCACTCTAGAAACCACTGTTTTAGTGGATGAATTGTAAATTAATTGTAAACCATTCTGCATAAATATGCAAATATTATTTTTTTCAAAATTCTGTTTTGAAATAGCATAAAAAATCTGCAAAGACCAAAATAAATTAAGATGGGGAAAACTATTTCTTTCCTTCAACTTGCATTAGCTGAATCTGTGCTTTGATTTTTCTCTTCAGCCAAAGACTACATCACCCCCCACATCCGGCCCGTGATGCAGGCCCTCCTCCAAATTGTGCGTGAGACCGAGAACGACGATCTTACCAACGTCATCCAAAAGATGATCTGCGAGTACAGCGAGGAGGTCACGCCAATCGCTGTAGAGATGACCCAGCATTTGGTAAGAGCCTCTTCTATGATTCACCGCTCATCTTGAAATCGAAGCAGCTTGAAATAAACATTTCCTTCCTCTTTCTCAGGCCATGACCTTCAACCAGGTGATCCAGACGGGTCCAGATGAGGAAGGAGGAGATGATAAAGCAGTGACCGCCATGGGGATCCTCAACACTATCGACACACTGCTGAGTGTAGTTGAAGACCATAAAGAGGTGAGGAAATGGAAACATGGAGCACTGAAGTTCCTCCGGTCTCTCTGGCCTCTTTTGCCCTGCTCAATTACTTCCTGCCGCCCACAAACTCTGTAGAGAGAGAGAGACTGATTTAAAATAGCCTCGCAGAAATCTATCTGCGTTGATATTTATGTAGCAAATGCCTACTTTGTAGAGTATACAGTTTCATCCTTTGATATGAATTTCAGTTGGATTCATGTTTAATTATGTATGAATGTCATTTATTTAAAGAAGGTAAATCATATGGAAATTAGGAAGAGGATGGTAGATCGTTAGACTAGTACATTTGCATTAGTACTGTTGAGTATTTGGTTACGTTGCAGCTGAATTAGTGGAAAAGCTAGATTTTTATGACTAATTAGTTGTTATAATATTAATGTTTTATTACTATAACATATAATCTATGGAAAATGGGTTCCAACAGTCCAATATAGTCGGGTTTTCTGCATGGTATGGCACCGTTTTGGTGGCTTTTCCACTGTGTTCCTTTCCTAGTAGCTTTGCAAAACCCCTTTGGGTGAAATTACTAACAAGCTGTACCATAATGTACCTAAATGTGATGTAAACACATTGTTAATCAGATTGAATCTATCTTAGCCATTTAGCAAGAAAGCTAGTCACCGGGCAGACATAAGCCCTGCCCATGACGTGAATCTGCATCTATTGTGAAGCGAATTTGATGTGCGATTGAAGCAAATTTAAAGCATGAATGACCTGAATTGTTTGATGCTTGAATGCAGATAGAAGCCCTGCCCATGACACCCTTGTTTGACGCCTGAATGACTCGAGTTGTTTGACTCGCGCAAATGACTCCGTTGTTTGACGTGCAAATGACTCGAGTTGTTTGACGCGTGAATGACTCGAGTTGTTTGACTCGCGTGAATGACTCAGTTGTTTGACGTGTGAATGACTCGAGTTGGTTGACGCGCGAATGACTCGAGTTGTTTGTAGCGCGAATGACTCGAGTTGTTTGTAGCGCGAATGACTCGAGTTGTTTGTAGCGCGAATGACTCGAGATGTTTGTAGCGCGAATGACTCGAGTTGTTTGTAGCGCGAATGACTCGAGTTGTTTGACGCGCGAATGACTCGAGTTGTTTGACGCGCGAATGACTCGAGTTGTTTGACGCGCGAATGACTCGAGTTGTTTGACGCGCGAATGACTCGAGTTGTTTGACGCGCGAATGACTCGAGTTGGTTGACGCGCGAATGACTCGAGTTGGTTGACGCGCAAATGACGCAGGTTGAATGAATATAATTTATTTAAAGAATGTAAATCATATGGAAATTAGGAAGAGGATGGTAGAACGTTAGACTAATACATTTGCATTAGTACTGTTGATTATTTGGATACTTTGCAGCTGAATTAGGGGAAAAGCAAGAGATGGACCATTACCATGACTGTAATTAGTCGTTATAATGTTAACATGTTTAATTACCATAATATATAATCTATGGAAATTGTGTTCCGACTGTCCAATGTAGTCAGTTTTCCTCTGCATAGCACTGTTTTGGCAGCTTTTGTGCTGTTTCCTACCTAATAGCTTTGCAACACCGTTTTGCGGGAGGTTACTATCGAGCTGTACCGAAATGACATAAACACGTTGTTGATCAGACTGATTGATCCGATAGTTGATCAGGCCGAGAGAATTATGACTACTAGTTTCATTGGATTTGCTGCGAATTATTTTAAATAGTCCAAAAAAAATTGAAGCAAGCTGTGCCAAACAATACTGTACTGCATAGTGGATATTAGTGGAAAATTAGTTAAAATAGGATTAGGAACAAAGTTAATTTAATAAATATATATATATATATATATAATGCTAATATATAATATCTAATAACTTTAAAAGAAAAGAATGAAAATTGTTTACAGTAAACCTGGTAACCACCCTGTTGCACTGTCTACAAAATAGTTAATTTTGAATAAAAGCATTTTTTTTTTATGCTGAATATTTATTGTTATAAGGCATTGTTCACCAACCTTTTTATCACCGCGGACCTGTTAACACTTAACAATTTTACCGTGGACCCGGGGGGTCCTTGGGGACGGTGCTTCATATGTTGCTAGGCGACCATCAACCATTTTCTCAGCATGACAAACTGACAAAACATTGATGCAGCTCTGATAGAAGTTTTATTTATGGCGAAAATTACAACTACAAAAAGACGTATGTGTACGCCCCCTAAAAAAAACCATCTCATTTGCGATCTATCCAGATATGGTGGATTCACCTGATTTGTTGACAAATGGGTTGTGGATTCATTCATTGGCAGTTCTCGGGTGTTTACTGAGTATTTAAAATTTTTGTACAAATTGGTATCAAATTGCGGTATTGTGACAACACTATTTACTGATGCATGCAAATATGAAATTTAATCGAGATCTTGGGAAACAATTTTAAAGAATTCGTCTCCCCATTCGAAGAAATATTAGCTTGCACTTGCAAGCCTGAAAGAAGTCGCTAAGATGGTGCTAAGTGAAAGGACTTTCCTTAAAAGGACTTAGTATTTAATATACATGCAAATACACGCAGAAATAGTCATTTTATTGCAATTTATGACAATTAACATGCTAATAATGTTAATTACTACATATCTGCGCAGATATGGTATGCATTAACACGTGTGATTGGCTGGTTTCAGATTACGCAGCAGTTAGAGGGCATCTGTCTCCAGGTAATCGGCACAGTCCTGCAGCAGCACGTCTTGGGTGAGTTTCACACACCGCTGCAGAAACCTGCTTTGTGTGACCGTGCGCTCGTGCATTTATAGATTTGCGTTCATTTTCTCAGAGTTCTACGAGGAGATCCTGTCCCTGGCCCACAGTCTGACATGTCAGCAAGTGTCTCCTCAGATGTGGCAGCTGCTTCCTCTAATCTATGATGTCTTCCAACAAGACGGATTCGACTATTTTACAGGTGACGCTGAGGCTAGCGTTCATTTGTGTTTATCATTTAAGAAGGAAGTTCAATAAGTGAACATGCGAAACCAGGAGATTTTGCAATCAATGTAAACTTATGCAAAGTTGGGCTTGTTTACTTTTGCAAGATAAAGCATTTAAGTGTGACACTTCCTCATGTTCCTTCTTTTTTTATTTTAGATATGATGCCACTTCTCCATAATTACATCACAGTTGACACAGACACGCTCCTGTCTGACACCAAATACCTTGAAATAATCTACAATATGTGCAAAAAGGTACAGTCATTCTACATCAGTCTGCATCCTACTTGCTGATATATATATCAGATTTAGATGCTCCAAAATAAAGTATGAACACTTTTCTCTAACACATCTCATGGCTTTTAGGTCAGTAGCAAAGCAATCAGATCAAATATTTTGACTTTCTCTGGATATATTTAGTTGAAATTAGACATGCTCAAAACACTGTAGAAAAGGGGTGCCCAAACTGTTTTGTACAAAGAGGCAAAAGCCTTTTATCATTGGGAGTCATGGGGCGAAGGTAAATTTACCTATAAGCTATATTATAAGCTATATTACATTAAAGCTGCCATGGGTAAGTTCATCATTTATTTCGGAAGATTTAAGAGTAAATAGAAAGCATCACTTTAAATCATATTAACTATTGCATTGTAGCATTTAAATAACTTTTTGCAGTAAAAACAATCACATTTAAAACACAGTGGAGTTCAACAGTGAATACACTAGTCGAGCAGAGTCTGCTTTCCTTGATTTGTCCTCTATGCATCTGGTGACTAATGTACATTTCAGCTAAATCCGATAAATTTAAACCATTTAATTAAAACATTTTATTTTTGTTAGCTTTTATCAATGAAGGAAACAAACAAAAGGCTACAATTGGTTTGAAATTACCATCTACAAATCATCCCCATCATTCTCTCTCTCTGGATGGCCAATTCAAAGGGTACTATAGGCCAACATTAGCCGCATTTCCACTATCGGGCCAGTGCGAGCCAGGGCTTTAATCGGGCCGGGGCGGGCCAACAGCCCGGTAGGTTGAGAAATGAGGCTGAAATCATGTCGCGTTTCCACTGTCGGGCTAAAGCTCACAGCGCGTCACGCAAACACCGCCCACAGAACGTCCCCGAATCAAACGTCACACAACCCGCCCACTTCAGCGGGAATGAGGCAGATAAAGCACACCATAGAATCATCACGAAACGAAACCATTAAAATAAAGACAACCGAAACAAACAAACGACACGTTACTGTACAGCAGTACATTATATGTCTGTACGCACAGACCTGTGTATTTCCATTCATTACATTTGTTTACTCGCCGACCGACTGCATTGTGCATGGAGTGCTCTCGCCACTAACGCAGGGACCCAACACCGAGAGCGCACACATCCATAATATAAAGCCACAGAAATTCTCCTTTATAACTCGATATGGCATGTATATTTTAACATCCTCGTGTTGATAGAAGTCGTGTTAAGTTTTCAGCACAAGAGCGAGAAGCCTAATAAAATATAGCCATATTTGTTGCGCTCAGCAGCTATTCACTAAAACTCCTCATTTAAAGCTTCATTTATAAATTTAACCACGTCATATAAAAACATAAACAGTTGTTTGAGGATATAGAACACATTTTGTGTTTGGACTTTCCCCCATATGCGTTTAAAGCAGCGAGTGCTGCGCAGGACTGAGTGACAGAAAAAAAGGTATAGGAGATTCTGCTTTCACTCACCCAAATAATGCTCTGTTTGCGCGATTTGATTAATATCATCGTATCCAAATACTTAATAAATATTTACTTATATAAATATTTACTTTATATAAATATTTCAAACCTTCTCCGGTGTTTATTGTTTTTAAAAAATATCGAAAATCTTTTTTTTTTTCAGACAGGTCTTTGCAAAATGAAAGTTAGGCTATATGTGGCTTTAAAACGGTTTGATTTATGTATTGTATATAGGCTACCTACATTGTTATAGTTAGCTTTTGTTTATTTTATATTGGTTAATTTATTTAATGTGATTTTATATATCCGGTATTTGTAATTCTTTAAATTATATTTCGATATACCTTAGGCTATTTTATCAAGATATGACAATATATTGTTTAAAGTCTACGAAAGTGGGCACGTATTTTGTTAAGTTTATGTCTTTCTGTTGTATTTATATGTGTATTATCTCCAAAATAAATAAAGAAAAAAGCCGCTCGCGGCTAGAGCTGTGAAGGAGCGCTTTTGCCCGGTCTCACACACATACAGGCATCTAAACGTGCACAAACAAACAAACATTTTAAACTTGACAAAAACTCTCGAAAACCTTTACTGTCTGATGTGTTTTTAATATGGTGTAAAGATTATTATGCGTTATTTAAACATAAAGGAGGACGCAGCAAAGAACGTCACTATAAATTAAAACTACTTTATTATACGCAAAAAGACCCCAGACTATAAGGCTAAATGTTTTCTTTCCCTTATTTCTTTATTTGTATGGCGCATGTACTCATGTGCGATCAGAAAACTGCCCGCCTCTCCTTTCACTTCGCCCCGAAGCCCCAGCTGGCCCTCCTTGGCCCAAGGTATTCGGTGGGCCGAAAAAGGCCGGCCGCTGGCCCCAAGAAAGCCCCGCTTTGGCCCGATTAGGCCCCGGAAGTGACAGTGGAAACCCCACTGGCCTTGGCTCGCCCTGGCTCGCTCGCTTTAGGCGCGATAGTGGAAACGCGGCTATTGGCCCGCAGGCCCTAGTTCAGGCACCCCTGCTCTAGACTTTTACACCTGTATATTAGCTTTGTCCAATGGTTTACGAATCTTACAAAGATTAATCTCAGTAATGCAAGTACTTGCACCTTAAATGGATTAACCCTTTAACTGCTTGCTCTACCAAATGGTTGATAATATTTTGACCGTTTCAAATAAGACATACAAGATTAGCTCACGACATTTTACTTAAAAATGAAGGCTCCACTCAATGTTTGTTCTGCTAACTCCCCTAACTGTAAAACACATTTTACTGGACTGTCCTGCATTTAATGATTCCAAAAGACTTTTTTTTTAATTATTATTTATTTATTTATTTTTTTATGAAATGAACTCTCTTAAGGACATTTTTAGCGAAGTGACACCAGAAAAGAATTTAGAATTCATATCATGTATTAATACTAAAAATCCTATTTAACTTGTTTATTCATTTGTTTGTTGTTCTTAATTGTTAATTTATTATTTAAATGTTCTCGCAATGAAACAAGCCTTGGTTGCTGACATGGCATTAAATAAATACAATACAATAATACTGTTTTAAAAAAATGACTGTAAAAGTTATTTTGCTAATAATGAAACATGCGAATCTGAAGTTTTTAATGGCACTCTTAAAAAAATGGTATTTAAAGTTTTTTTTTTTTTGATTACTTTTTTTATTGAATTGGTCTTACACTTTATATTTTCAGATTTTTCATAGTATATGTATTAATTCCAGTACTTTATCATAAACAGACGTATCATACATTTGGCAGAAGTGGATATTTTAGAAATTATGGGATGTGTTGAAAAAATGAGTGTATTTCTAAACTCCTTATGTCACTAGTTAACACAATGTAATTTTTTTTTTATTGGTGAGGTAGTTAGGATTAAGGTAAGTTTTAGGGTTATCTGTACGATTATGTAGCTTATAGTTTCTTTTTAAGTGGGCAAAACATATAATAAACGTTGAACATATAAACAACAATAGAACAACAATGGAAATAACAGTAATGTGCATAAGCAGTAATGACAATTAGAATATGCAAATAATATTTAGTGTTCATAGTCATAATAGTTATAAAAACAGTCATATTGATAGTAATAGTGTAGTTTGTGAAGATAATATTCTAATTAAAATTTGAAAAGAAATAGTATTCTGACGGCAACATGTATATCAATAATAAAGTTAGTAAAATAATATTGTTATGACAATATTACACAATGTGACTTTTCTAAAAGTTCTAGAATGGGTTTGTGTTAACTCTTTGTGTTTGGTCAGATTTTGACAGGAGACCCTGGTGAAGACCCAGAATGCCATGCGGCCAAGCTGTTGGAGGTCATCATTTTGCAGTGCAAAGGTCGTGGTATTGACCAGGTGTGTTTTCTGACATTTGTCAGTTCTACGTTTTCTATTTGAGCAATAACATGAACATCATGGGTTTTTTTTTTACCACTACAAATCAGACAAGCATAATTTACATTATATTTTTAATTTATTACATAAGAAACCAATGTGTTATTCCAGATAAACTGAACCCAACTATTTGTGCTGTATCTACTTGTTTTGAAAATGTTTTTTGATTTTAAAAACAGAGATTAATTTGTTTATCAGCAATTGACTTGGTAGATGTTATGCCTCGTGTGGCTTGGAGGATGAAAAGGGCTAAATGTAATTGACAACCCTTTATCTTTTAACTTCCCATGAGACGTTTGCTGCTATGAATCAACAGACATCTGACATGACAAAAAGTGGTTCGCTTTATTTACAAGGATAAAGATAAGAAAAAAATAAGAATATTTATTTTCCCAAAGTATTTTTACAAATGTGAACAGTAAATGCGAAATAAGCTAATTAAAACAAACCTTACAGAGGGAAGGAAATCAAGCGGTGACAAATCAAGGAAAATAACTAATTAAACACGCTAGCTAAACCCTCCCCACCTTAAAATAACTAAAGAGTTATACCAAAGAGACGAATGAAAGTGGGTGTGTCCAGCTCTGTTTAGGTAGGAGAGAGAGGGAAGGTTTTGCATAACAGCGAATGGGAGAAAACTCCGCATTTCTCGGTAACTTGGATGCACTCGGTAGGTAGCGTCAGAAAGCTGTGTGTGTGTGTGTGTAGACTATCCTGTCACAAAATGTGGCAAATCCTACACGATGGTAATAGTTTGATTCCGGTGTTTACATGTTTACACTCAAAGCAGCATTTACAGCGGATCTTTCAGTCCATACACTGTAAACTTAGTAACTTAAAAATCATTTTGACTAAGGTATGTCTTTAAACACTGAAAGAGTACTGCTGATACAAACTAACTTTGCCATCTGAATAAACAAACAAAGACCACTGATCACTTACTTAACAAATTTGTAGAGACAGGACAATCAACACCAGCCGGAGCCATATCATTTTTAAAAGGAGAGACGAGCGGCAAATCCGGATTTCACCAGTTCCAAATGCGAAAAGTTCTCGGTTAAAAATGCTCCTTACAAACGTATTTGTCGCGTGTTGAATGCACTGTAAACCACACGCAAGTCCAGCTGCGCTCTCATAGCAGGGAAATGAAAACAAAACCTTTGTTGCAGCACATTTATAAATGCAACACTGATGACCCATGTCTCCAAACAATTCTACTTCTTTCACTTGTTTTGGCAACACAACGTGGCGTCTCTCTGCCGTCTGAACACTAACAGGAAAAAACAGTCTTGGAAGCTATCACGCATTTTAATAAGGTTGCACCTCCTTCACAATAGAGCGTGCTGATTGGTTTAACCAAGTCTTTCTTATGAATTATTGCTGCATGCTCAGACGTCACAATGCACTCGCAGGTACAGACATCCAGTCTCCACGCTGGAATACACATAAGGATCTAATCTCTGTGACGCAGCTTCAAAAATTTGTTTTAAACCAGAAGAACAGATTTGCTGGAAATAACGCAAAAACAACCAATTTTCACTTTTTTGGGAAATATAAGTGGCCCATTAAGTTTTTAGCAGCATGGGACACGTATATGACTGTCAACAGCTCATAAAATGTGTTTTGGTGTTTCGTGACCCTTTAAATAAGTTGCATATAAAATTTGTTTCAAAACCGCCCAAGTTTTGTCAACCCACCAATGCCATTTTTTTAAAACTGCCCAATCTGGCAACACTAGTTGTCACTGGAGTGCTTAAATGACCCTCATCCTCTTCTTATTGGGTCACTCGTGAAAACTTTGCGAGCCAATCGGAAAACCTAGATTTTAGGAGAGCAGACAGCAAATAAAAACAGAAAGTGGAGGAGGTAACAAAAAAGCAGCACCCCAGGCATGTAACCGTAGAAGAAAAAAATGTATAATTTAACAAATATCTTTGTTTTATTAAAACCCTGATAAAACATTAATTTAAATATTATCAATTTTATTGAAATATTGTATACACGTACTTCCTATCTTCTACAAATTAACAACAGTTTTGCATATTTTTGCTTTATTTTTATTTTTAAGTGAGGGTTTTTTTTTTTAACTAGTCTTTACAGGTTAATATGAGCTTGGTGTGTTTACCTGCAGGTGGTGCCGTTGTTTGTGACGACCGCTTTGGAGCGCTTGACACGTGAAGTGAAGACGAGTGAGTTGAGGACCATGTGTCTGCAGGTGGCCATCGCTGCCATCTATTACAGCCCTCCTCTGCTCCTCAACACTCTGGAGAACCTGCGCTTCCCCAATAACACTGAGCCCATCACCAACCACTTCATCTCTCAGTGGCTCAAAGACATCGACTGCTTCCTCGGGTAAACACTTTATACCGCTATCTGCAGTGACACACAGAGTTCTGTTATTTCTTTATGTGTGTGTAATAATTAGAGGTGTGCAGGTCTAGTCGACTAACCAGTACAACTCCTACAAGTAGACAGTAAAAGCAGTATTCAATCACACTAGAGAATCAATATTTTTAAAAGAGTATCTGGGTGGAAGCTACATTTTTACCTCTGACAGTTGGTGTTAAGGTAATTATAGTTTCTAATTTAGCGTTTTTTAAAATTATTTTATATTTCGTTACTATTTTATTTTAATTTATTATTTGCTCTACATTTTAGTTTAGTTTATTTGCTTCATTAATGTTTTATTAGTTTTAATTTAGTTTTTATTTTGTGAACGTTTTTTTTGTTTTACATGCATTTAAGTAGTCTAGGTAAAGAGTAATGAATACATCCAGACCAGAGCAAAGTTGAGTATTTGCACACACAAATGTATGCATACAGTATTGAATCAGTAGTCGGTGTCCGCTACTAGAAGTACTGTTTAATCAACTAGACCTGTTATAGGGGTGTACTTGATCATGGTTGATCCATGATTTGTACAGATCACAAGCCACGGCTCAGACCACACTTGACCTGCGTGTTAATACATTTTTTTTTACTGCACTAAATTTGTAACTATCACAGAGAGATCGCCTCTCGCTCATTCAAATCCCATGTATGAAAGCATTTAGGCTTTCCTGTGAAATATGATGGAAGAAGTTTCTTAGGTTAAAGGTGTTTTCTGTCACTACTTGTAAAGCCTGCATTATGCATTCAGTATAGGACACGATTTTGCACGCAACATAAATTATAAATGATGGTGATTTGCATATGTTTAATAATCTCTTGAATCGCTGCAAGTCAAAAATGCAAAAAATAAAAAAATAGTCAAAAAAAAAAACAGTCAAATAACCAGAAGTACTGGGATAACGTTTTAGAGTTTAGATTTAACCTCTGATGTTTATGGTAAATTAAAATCGCTGTCATATGCATTTAACTTGATGCTCAAAAATAAAAGTTGTAGGCAGCAATTACATTATTTAACCAATTGGTGACAGCACATTCGCCTCACAGCAAGAAGGTCGCTGGTTCAATCCACGGATGGGTCAGTTGCCGTTTCTGTGTGGAGTTTACATGTTCTCACTGTGCTCGTGTGGGTTTCCCCCAGAGTCCAAAGACATGCGGTACAGGTGAATTGGGTATGCTAAAATTGACCGCAGTCTATGAGTGTGTGTGGATGTTTCCCAGTGATGGGTTGCGGCTGGAGGGGCATCCGCTGCGTAAAAATGTGCTGGATAAGTTGGTGGTTCAATCCGCGGTGGTGACCCCTGATTACAAAAAAGAGACTAAGCCAAAAAGAATGAATGAATGAATCAACAGGTGACGACAACCAGCCATTAAAAATGCCACTGAATAGTTATTCTAAAATGATCATCTTGAAATAAAACATGAAGTTTTATGAGTGAATAACTGAATCATTTATTGAAAATGAGAATAAAATTAAATATGGGTTGTACAAATAATAATGTTGGATTTCTACATTCAGCATTTATCAACAGTGCATTTTTCACAGCACTGAATATTTTACTATTTATTTCTATTCAGCTGATTATTTCATTTTATTTTGAACAAAATTACAGATTTTCAGATTTGTTTGTTAAAAACAAAAGGTTCTTGCTGTACTGTTTTTGTAATCCAAGTCAGGCAAATGACATTTGTGGCCCCTTTTTGGCTAATCCAAACAATGGTCTGATCCATGACTAATAAACCATAATGTGATCTGAATCGTGTGATTTATATATACACACAGTTGAAGTCAGAATGATTAGCCCCCTTTTGATTTTATTATTTTTTAAAATATTTGTCAAATTATTTTTTACAGAGCAAGGAAACTTTCATAGTATGTCTGATAATATTTTTTCTTCTGGAGAAAGTCTTATTTGTTTTATTTCAGCTAGAATAGAAGCAGTTATAAATTTTTTAAAAAACATTTTTGGGACAAAATTATTAGCCCCTTTAAGCTAATTTTTTTCCCCGATCGTCTACAGAACAAACCATCATTATACAATAACTTGCCTAATTACCCTAACCTGCCTAGTTCACCTTATTAACCTAGTTAAGCCTTTAAATGTCACTTTAAGCTGTATAGAAATGTCTTGAAAAATATCAAGTAAAATATTATTTACTGTCATCATTTCAAAGATAAAATAAATCCGTATTAGAAAAAAGTTTTTAAAACTATTATGCTTAGAAATGTGCTGAAACAATCTTCCCTCCATTAAACAGAAATTGGTGAAAAAAAAAAAAAAAAAACAGGGGCGCTAATAATTCAGGGGGGCTAATAATTCTGACTTCAACTGCATATATATATTTGTTGAAAATGTTAAACGCATTGTATAATCTGCTGTCTTGTTACTTTTAAAAAGAACATTTCTCAGGGTTTGGTAACATGCAGTCGCTTTTGTTTCCAGGCTCCACGATCGTAAGATGTGTGTGTTGGGTCTGTGCGCCCTCATGGATCTGGAGCAGAGGCCGCAGGCGGTCAATCAGGTGGCGGGTCAGCTCCTTCCTGCCGCCATCCTCCTGTTTAACGGCCTGAAGAGAGCCTACGCCTGCAGGGCTGAACACGAGAACGATGAAGACGATGATGAAGAAGACGGGGAGGAGGAAGAAGAGAACGGTAAATGACTTATTTTATACTGCCGTTTCCTGCTGTTTTAAGGTAACATTTTAAAGGGATAGTTCACCTTAATTTAAAAGTGAGTCAACTCCCTTAAATAAAGGAGGACAAGGAATTTTGTGACCTAAACACTTACCAAAATGTAAAAATTGTGTACCACAAAACTCTTAATTAATAGTGATTTTACCCTGATATTCATTTTGTGCCTTGCAGCCGAGTTAGGCAGTGATGAAGATGACATAGACGATGAAGGTCAGGAATACCTGGAAATGCTTGCTAAACAAGCAGGCGAGGATGGTGATGATGAAGACTGGGAGGAAGACGACGCAGAGGAAACCGCTCTGGAGGGTTACACGACCTTAGTGGACGATGAAGACAACCTCGTAGATGAATACCAGATCTTCAAAGCCATAATGCAGAGTATGGGTTGTTTTATGTGCAGTGTAATAGACGAGTACTTGTAGCTCGTTTTGTTTGCTAACAGGCTCTGCTTTGTTCTGTAGATGTCCAGGCTCGCGACCCCGCATGGTACCAGGCGATTACACATTGTCTCGACGAGGAACAAAGAAAACAGCTTCAGGATATCGCAACGCTTGCAGATCAGCGGCGGGCAGCACATGGTGAGGCTAAATGCTGTTAAATAAAAGCTGAATAAATGACTGTGCAGTTTCTTTCCTTCTAAATCCCCAAGGATCACATGCTCTCTCAGTTTTAAAGCTTAGAAAGTGCATAAATTAACTCGAGGGGTGCATTAAAAAGGTTGTAAAGGGTTAGTTCACCCAAAATTGAAAAACATACTCATGTTGTTCCACCTTCTGTCATCTTCAGAACACAAATTCAGATGTTTTACCGCATGGTTTTTGGTTTGTTTGGCCGATCCATGTCTGGATTTGCATACAAATTCAGGGTTCCTACAGTTCTTGAAAGTACTTGCATTACAGACATAAGGATTTAAGGCCTGGGAAGTGCTTAAAAACAAACTTCCTTGAAAGTGCTTGAATTAAATTTGAACTTAAATTTGTCTGCAGTGTTATATCAACAATTGTACTTTGCTTCTGTCAAAAAAAGAACAAAAAAATTCTTAATTAAAAAATCTTAAATTCAATACTGTACAAGAACAATTACAATGCACATTATCAATATTTAAGAAACGTTTAATTATCACTATTGATCGAATTTTATTAAAGGTCTTTGAACAACAGAATTTTTTTACATCATATTCTGACATTTTAATGTAAATATTAACTGTAAATGAAATGTTATGTACAGTAAGGACTATTTTGTGGCGCTACATACAGCATGTTGGTGGTGTGAATAACAATGGAGCACACAGAAAAACAAGAGATGCAGCAGATTTAACTAACTTTGATTTGTTTCATTGTTACATGATTCCCTAATTTTTTCAACATCACATACTGGACGGGTCATATTTGTGTTTCGCCAGTTCATTACAGCTCATTTAACTTTCACTTGGGGTTGGCATTTCATTGTCTAAACCTTTTGTAAACATCCACACTTCATGCAGTGGACTTTATTCAGTGTAATTGTGCATCTAAACACACAATGTTATTTTGTGTGTGGATTTTAATAAGTTAGTAAGTGGTTTGATAAAACCCCACACATAGACAATACATGTGCCAGTAAGTTTTTCCAAAGCATTTATGAGTGAAACCTGCAGTGTTTAGAGGGTATTTTCTTCTTGGATTATCTCAGTATAAGCCTTATTAAATGTCCATTGAAATTAAAATAAAAAGATTTTTGATGTTACTTTCAGTCTGATAGTTTTAAGGATATCTATTAGCTAGTGTGCTCCAAAACAGTGACTATTAGTGTTTAGCAAGTATAAAACGTGTATAAACATTAAAAGCTTGCAGTTGGTCACTTCTGTCTATATCATCAACGATTTGTCACATCACCTCATAGTTTACTTTCTCATCTAATCTTGACCATTCAAATGCTCTATAGCAGGGGTCACCAATCTCAATCCTGGAGGACCGGTGTCCCTGCAGGGTTTAGCTCCAACTTGCCTCAGCTCACCTGCCTGGATTTTTCAAGTATACCTAGTAAGACCTTGATTAGCTTGTTCAGGTGTGTTTGATTAGAGTTGGAGTTAAAATCTGCTGGACACCGGTCCTCCAGGAACAAGTTTGGTGACCCCTATTCTATAGTGTCTTACATAATCAAGTTGATCTATGTGAAGATGCTTCTTATTTGATGTGCTTGATCTCAGTCACTCACACTGGCAGAGCGGTGGTAAAACAACACTATTGGTTGTTTGTCAAAGAGGAGGTGCTACTCTCTTCCACTCTCTTCATTTTTTGCTTGAGATTACATCAAACATTGGATTAAAAAAATGCACATTTCAAAGCACTTCACGGGACCTTTAAATACAAACAGACCAGCTGCTTTGTTTACAGCTGTAACCAAGGAAATGCTGTTACTCCTGCAGTTCTTTAGGTGCCCCCTGCTGGAAGAGAATGAATTACATATTTAAGCAGCATGTGTTTTGTTTTAGGTCTGTGCCTCTGTTTTATGTATTGCACGGTTTCACAGTCATTGTTTTTTTTTCCACTTAATATTTTGATAAATATACAGTCTATTTTAAATGACCAGCTACCCAAGATCATGCGTTTCTACTGTGTGTGGATCATGATTGTTGCCTCTAATATGAAATCACTAGATGCAGCTTGTGATGAAGCAAATTGCATTTTGCTTTCATAAGAATTTGATTTCTAGTAAAGAAAAACATGGGGAGAAAAATGGAAATTGGTATCAAATTGGTTGGTATCTAGTAAGAAAATTGGAATCAGTCATGAAGAACAGTCAAGCATTAAAATGCATCTGAAACATGCTTTTATACTGTGAAAAAGGTTCCACCAACTCGGTATACTGCCTAAAATGCTACCTGTTTTGATAGATGTGCTTATTTTCCCTTTATTTTATGTTTTTAGAATCAAAGATGATCGAGAAACACGGAGGATACAAGTTCACAGCACCCGTGGTGCCATCCAGTTTCAATTTTGGTGGCAGCGCCCCTGGGATGAATTGAGTCCTCTCTTTTCCTTCCCCTTTCTAACTGTGACTGAATGTAGTGAAATGAAAACACTTGTGTTGCTCCCTGAAGTAGTGGTTCCAGAACTGGTTCTTCTCTCTCACTCTTCAACTCTTGACTATCAAATTTGAACAGCACCAGAAGATGTGGGAAGGTGACCAAACGCAACCAATGCCTGGGAAAACAAACCAAGAACTTGAACGCTAAGCAAAGTGGGGGAAGAAATAAAGCTCTGAACAATGTTGTCTTATGGAATCCAAAAGTTAGAGGAATACCATAACGGCAGTTCCCACACACATACTAACGGGGGCTGAAGAATTGAAATTGAGACATACCGTCAAAATCATTGTCACTGTATGGGCCAAAGGGCCTTCTCAAGATTATACCTCTGGCAGTAGTGTCAACATTTTTCTTCATCAAAAAAAAATCAAAATGAAACAAAAAAAGATTCTCATATTGTACATAACTAGCCAAGGCACTTGATTTTTAAGTTGCCTGGTCAAACAACCAGAGGCATTTGTAAGGTGTCAACATGTGTATTCAAATGTAGCATATTGGATACTTGTCATAGCACTATGTGATGCCTGATCTCTGTAAATTAATGACTAGCACTTTCATATTGTTCAGGTCTCTTAGCCTTCTGTATCAGACTGCAAATTTTTTTAACTCAGTTGAAGACTATTTAAGAATTGGAACATTGTTACCTGGACGGTGACTTCTCCTATAATGGTTGGTGTTCAGAGGGCTTCGGTAATAGTGTGTGGCAATCTTTTGCTGCTTGTAAAAAAAAATTGTTTTCGGCTCCAAAAGATATGCACTCGGTGTTCAATCTGGACAAAAGATATTGTTACAAGCACTGTAAGTCATTTAAGTCAGTGGAGCATGATTTGAGGAGGTCTCAAGCATTTGGTTGATGTATGGATGAACCATCATTATACACGACATTAAAAAAAACAAACAGCTTTAAAATTATATTTTTGGATCAATTTGCATTTTTTGGTAATTTGTTATCGTGCCGTTTTCCCATTTGGACGATTGACTAGATTATATTAAAAAACCCCATATGGGTGGAAAAACTGAAGCAAGCAGCAATTATGTGGCCATGTATGCCAATGCCATGTACTAAACCTTACAATGTACATAGTTTGTTTTGTTTATTTTTTATCATAGAGATACAGTTGCTTAAGACATGGGCTTGGTCATACAAGCAAGATGCAGTCGAACTTGAAAATAAAAAGGAAAGATTTGTCAGGTTTTTGGCTTTGTCTGGAAAAAATAGTCTGAGTCAGGGGTTTACAAACAGGTACAGGATTCTTTTCATGTTCCTTCCATAATCTCTATTTCCTGGGTGTCCAATGAAGGAGATGTCCTTAAGGTGTAATGTTGAGGGGGAGGAGTTGAACAATTTGAATTCTCTCTGAAAAAATGAGTGTCCAAATTTGTCCTGTAAGGCCACTGCGTTGGGAAGGTTATGTCTGATTCTGATTAAAAATGCTTCGACCAGTTAATAAAAATCTTTAGACTTTCCCTGCATTACATTCAGAATATTACACTTCTATGTCCTAATCCAGGGGTGGGCAAACTCGGTCCTGGAGGGCCGGTTTCCTGCACAGTTTTGCTCCAATCCTAATCAAACACACCTGAACATGGTAATCAGTGTTTTCAAAATCACTAGAAATCTATAAGCAGGTGTGTTTGATTAGAGTTGGAGCTAAACTGTGCAGGACACCGGCCCTCCAGGACCGAGTTTGCCCACCCCTGCCCTAATCCAAGGGTGCCCAAACTCTGACCTTGACGGCCGGTGTCCTGCATATTTTAGTTCCAACACCAATTGGTCACACTTGATCCAGTTAATCAAGCTCTTTCTAGGTATACTAGAAACTTCCAGGCAGGTGTGTTGAAGGAAGTTGGAGCTAAACTATGCAGGACACCTGCATTTCAGGACTGAGTTGGGCCACTATTAATCCAATGATCTCAGACACTATTCCACAGAAACATGACTACTGGAGGGATTACCCCAGGATTTGAGTTTTAGACCAATACCCCAATCCAGGGTTGTCCAAACTCGGTCCTGGAGGGCCAGAGTCTTGCTGACTTTAGCTCCAACTTGCTTCTACACACCTGCCTGGAGATCTTCTAGTAAAGGTGTGGCCAACCCTGTTCCTGGAGAGCCACCTTCCTGCAGATTTCAGTTGCTACCCATATCAAACACCTGAACCAATTAGTTAGAACCGGAACACCACGTGATAATTACACGCCGGTGTGTTTGATATGGGTTGCAACTGAAATCTGCAGGAAGGTGGCTCTCCAGGAACAGGGTTGGCCACCCCTGTTCTAGTAAATGTAGTAATAGCTTGATTAGCTGGTTCAGGTGTGTTGATTAAGGTTTGAGCAAAACCAGGGATGGGCAAACTTGATCCTCGAGGGCCGGTGTCCCTGCAGAGTTTTGTTCCAACACTAGTCAAACACACCTGAACAAATTAATCAGTGTCTTCGAGATCACTTGAACTCTATGAGGTCTGTTTGAATATGGTTGGAGCTAAACTATGCAGGACACTGGCCCTCCAGGATCAAGTTTGCCCACACCTGAGCTAAACTCTCCGGGACAGAGGCCCTCCAGGACCAAGATTGGACACCCCTGCCCTAATCACTTCAAAGCATTGGTGCCCAATCTTGGTTCCAGAGTGTCCTGAATCGTTTAGCTCCAACCTTAATCAGACACAGGTAATTAAGCTCTTACTAAGCATGCTAGAAACATCCTGGCAGTGTTTTGAGGCAAGTAGAAGCTAAATTCTTTAGGACATCATCCCTCCTGAATCAAGTTTAGACACTCCTGCATCAAAGGCTTAACTGCTCTGCAGTTTAAGATGTACAAGGGAAACCCTTTATTGCGCATTTTGAATGCTGGTTGACCTAAACTGTCCTAAATAAGGAAACTGCGCTTCCTGTTGTACCCATTTTTAAGCAACTTCCCCTGTGGAAAGGATAATGGTGACCTGAAGTGTCCATCTAGTGTGCCCTTCCAAATCCTATATTCTAAAACAGGGGTGATCAAACCCCTGAGGACAGGTGTCCTCAAGAGTTTAGCTCCAACTCGCTTTAACACACCTGCCAATAAGTTTCTAGTATACCTTGTGAAGCTGCGTCCACATTTGAGTTTGAGCATGTGAAACTCTGTCATATGGTGCTACAAAAAGGGGCGGGATTAAACAAGATGATTAGACATAAAAAAAAGTCCATGTTGTAAATTCCTGTCCAGAGAGGTCATGTTTTGATCATTGGTTGGTCTCACACAGTCACGCTATGCGATTTCGCAGGTAAGAGTTCACCAAGCTTGAACTTTGCAACGCAGCGAACTGCAAAACTTGCTGCACAACCTTGCGTTTCTGGTCTGACGCAAGTCTTTGGGGAGAAAAGTCTAGTGTGACCGCAGCTAACGAGCTCGACTAGCTGATTCGGTTGATTCTAGTTGGGGTTGGAGCTAAACACAGCAGAACAGCAGGCTTCCCGGAGCGAGTTTGGGCACCCCTGTTTTGAGCACTTCGGTTTGGAATCACTCTTAAATATGGTGACCGTTATTGTTCTTAGTCTGAATGTGAAGTGCCCTTCAGAGCTCCGTGTATCCCTTTTGGAATGCACATTCTGTAGAAAATTTTTTAACAAGTGTTACAGCTGGACTACTGGACACCGGCCCTCCAGGATGCTGATTGGAGTTGACTGTTTGTAGGGCCAGCAAATGGTAAGTCTATTGTCCAAGTTTGCTTCTCGTAAGCCATTGATTTAGCAGATTTCAAAGCCAAATACACCTGTGCCAACTAATTAAGGCCTTGCTTTAGAACAGGGGTGGCCAACCCTGTTCCTGGAGAGCCACCTTCCAGCAGATTTCAGTTGCAACCCATATCAAACACACCGGCCTGTAATTATCACATGGTGTTGAGGTCCTAATTAATTGGTTCAGGTGTGTTTGATATGGTTAGCAACTGAAATCTGCAGGAAGGTACATTGTTTATAAGAAGCATAACTACATACATATAAGAAGAGTAAACATTGAATCCATGCTGACTTTAGACTGCTGATTTGTTGGACAACTGTATTAGGACAAAACTGTCCTAATGCTAAAGCTAACATTATCACAAGTTAAAGCATGTCTGACGTCTGCTCTCAAAGCTTCTACTTTTTAATGTCTATCCAGCGCTGAGAAGCTCCGTCTTGTCTATTAGATTACCAGACAGAGAAGTGTGGCTTGTCACTCCAGAGTATGCATGTCCACTGTGTGCTTTATGCCACTACATCCAACGTTTTGCATTGCACTCAGTGATGTAAGCTGTTTGGCCTTGGAAACCCATTCCATAAAGCTCTACACACTGTTCTTGAGTTAATCGGAAGGACAGAGTTTAGAGGTCTGTAACGATTAAATTAGGATCACCCTTCAGCTTGGCAGCCCTGATCGTTACTTCTCTGAAGTGCCTTTCATAGATAATTTTAGTTAATTTGAAATGAAGCACAAGATACTGATAATTGCAGTGGATTTGTTGCCAGATTCTACTAAATTCATACTTTCATTTTGCTAAAATTAGCATAATCTAGAGGCCCTTCAAAACTTTTGTCAGGTAGTATAGATTAGTGGTGTATACAAGAGTTTCATTTGTTGAAACCATTCTCAAGGTAATTTTACTTCACATTGTTCTCGTCTAACAACAAATAATGAGATCTCCTTTCCACTCAGAAAAGCTGACATGTTGATTGATGTAATATAATAATAGGACAAACACTCTAAGACAAAGTTGTATATTTCTTGCAGTAGTTGTAATAACTGACAAACATTCAAGCAAAACTAATGTATAGTAGGTAAGGTAAATGTCAGGGGAAAAGCTTAGCATAATATAATTTACAAGAACAATGACTAAGCATTCAAATACCAAGAGGCATTTCACAGTAAGGGTAGCATGGACTGTCACATGGTTGTACAGACAAGCATGATTCCTAAGATATGACTGAGGCTGTAGTCATTGGAGCATCTGCGTTTGTTTGCTTTTTCTTGCACTTGATGCCAAGGAGGCTGCAGATCTTCATCAGCATCAGTTCCACGATCTCCTCCTCCTCAGAGGGCTGAGGAAAGAGAGATTGGACAGTCAATTGACGCAATTATAAATTTCAGAAATACAGCAAAGCTTTGGATTGACTAAAATATTTACTGTGGGGTGAAGTTGCTCTTCATTGAACGCCACCAAAATCACTGATATAAAGAGGTTGAGAACTACGAAAGTCATAAAGATGATGCAGGATCCGATCAGGAAAGCTCCCAGAACTGGGTTGTAGTCCAAAACCTGTTGGAAATTTATAAAGTATGTGAATAAATGCTTTAAGACGATGCGAGTGAGAACCGATTTAGTACAAGCTCTTCAGTTTACCTCGTCATAGTTAAAGATACCCAGTTGTAGGCAAATAATGGTCTGTGCAGCCTCAAGCAGAGTTCTGTACGAGTTGAGCCTCCAACCGTACATCAGATTGCACTGATGGGATTCAAAATGAAAGAAGTGTGAATATGCTTTGCCATGCATCAGACTGATGAAATAAAGGACAATGTCCTTAAACTTGCTGATTGTTTTTGTGTCTAGTCAATGAAATAGCATGTCCACAACACCTCAAACACTGCAAAAAATGCTTTTCTTACTTAGATTTTTTTGTCTTGATTCTAGTCCAAATCTCTAAAAATTTCTAAATCAAGAAAGCAAAACATATTGTCTTGTTTTGACAAAATATATTAAGTAAGTTTTTTTCTTAAAACAAGCTAAATAATCTACCAATGGAGTAAGCAAAATAATCTTACGTCAAAAGAAAAAACATGATTAATTTGCTTAACGCATTAACAGATTATTTTGCTTGTTTTAAGGAAAAACTCACTTAATATTGGCATATTATTTCTCAAAACAAGACAATATGTTTTACTTGTCTAGAAAATGCTTCTTGATATAAGAAACTTTTGATATTTAGACTAGAAACAAGACAAAATCTAAGCAAGAAAAGCATTTTTTGCAGTGATTAAGAGCTATGATGGCAAAGATTACGATCAAATTCAGTTTTATTTCCTTATGTATCATGTTGCTTATGTATTTACTTGAGATGGCTACTGCTACTGTTTTGTAGACCTCAGTGTGTTTAGCAGAAGTGCATATTGAAGGCCCATAGGGACCACAAAGAGGGTGCATACAAGCACCCTTTTAAGAGCAAAGACGATGAATTGAACACCTGCAATCTTGTGGAATTGAAATGATCTGCTAGACCAGGGGTGTCCAAACTCGGTCCTGGAGGGCCAGTGTCCAGCAGATTTTAGCTCCAACTTACTTCAACAGACCTGCAAGCATGTTTCTAGACTGCCTAGTTAGAGTTTTATTAGCTAGGCAGCTGTGTCTGTTTGGGGTTGAAACTAAGCTTTGCAGGACACCGGCCCTCCAGGACCGAGTCTGGACATCCCTGTGCTAGTCCATGAAGGCCCATATATGCTTCAGATTTCTTTTGTGCTCTTTGTTTAAAAGAAAAATAAGTTCAAAAAGTGTAAGATGGTATGCTCGCATGTATTCCTAAACACAACAATGGAGGCGAAGAAGGGTTGGATACCGAAACTCGGTACCTTTGTAAACGGTATGATCCGGACCAAATCAGCATAGGAATTTCGGTGTCTAATTTCGATGCCACTGGTGCTGCGACAAGAATGTAAGAAGCATCAAGGGGTACATTAAAGGTACACCTAGGTATGCGTTGTGTGACACTATCTCTAAACATTTAATTCTTAATTGATGTATACTTTAAAGGGTCACGAAACACCAAAACATTTCTTGAGCTGTTGACAGTCGTTTATGTGTCCCACACTGCTAAAAACACAATTAGGACACATATATTTTACTAAAAAGTGAAAATTGGTTGTTTTTGCATTATTTTGAGCAAATTCGCACTTCCGGTTTGAAACTAATTTTTGAAGCTGAGTCACGGCCAGATAATAGCGTTTATTCCAGTGTGTAGACTCTGAGTGCGTTGCATTCATTCATGAGTATGGCTTGGTTCAAACCAATCAGCGCGCTCCATTATGAATGCGCTGCAACTTCATTAATATGCATGCTAGCTTTCTTAGACTGTACCTGAAACAGTGTTCAGACGGCAGAGAGACAACACATGTTGTGTTGCCAAAAGTTGCGGGAAAAGAATAAGAATTGTTTGGAGATACGGGTCACCAGTGTTGCTTTCATAATGTCAAGGTTTTGTTTTCATTTTTTCAGACGCTGCTAGACTCATGCGTGGATCCGTAGAGTTCCGTTTGTTTGGAACATTTTTTACTCGAGAGCATTTCTCATCAATGGTGAGATCCGGATTTGCTGCTCGTCTCCTTTAAAAAAGACGCAGCTTCAGTATGTGGTTTCATGGCCCTTTAAACTTTTTATTATATTGTTTAAATTCATTTTTTTTTTATTGTCAAAAGATTTTCTAGAGTCATCCACCATCATTTTTTTGGCTCAAGTGTCTGTTCAGGCGTACGTTTTAAAAGTGTCTATTTAGCACCGGTATCGAAATAACCCCAAACAATACCCAACCCTAAGGCTGAGACATAAAAACATTTTCCTAAGTATCTGGCAAATAGCCTTTATAAGAAGTGCCACCTCACCATATTTACATTGTTTTCTATATGTCAGGGACAGACACTGAATGGCATCATTCGCCAGTGTGTGCAAACTCATAGAAAAGATGTGGCGCATTGAGGGGGGCTTCTTGTCGTGTGTGACCCTCTTTGTGTCTTCAAAGTCTCTCCACAAGTGATCCTACAGGTGAGGATACATCTGTTCCAGCTCTGCTACTTGACTTTCCAGTGTATTTATGTGGCTACTGATATTGTTTTGGATGTTGTTCTTCTGTCTGACCTAACAAATCAGGGGAAAGAAATCTTATATACAGGAAGGTAGGAGTTCCCGAACACAACCACAGATTGTGTAATTGCCGCAGACCAATGGTAGCTCAAAGGTGTTTAGGAGCCTAAACTAACTGCCCCAAAAGTTTATGTTGAGCAGTTTTGAACCGTTTAAACTAATTTTGTTGATGTCATTTCAGTTTGTTTTTTTAATTGTGGTTCAATTATACCAGGGCCTTAAGTGAAGATGAAGTGTGCTAGGGCCATTAAGACGATCTCTGGCCTTTAAACCAGGGATGTCCAAACTCAGTCCTGGAGAGACGGTGTCCTGCAGATTTTAGCTCCATCTTGCCTCATCACACCTGCAAGGATGTTTCTTGAAAGCCTAGTAAGAACTTGATAAGCTAGCCATGTGTGTCTGATTGGGGTTGGAACTAAACTTTGCAAGACACCGGCCCTCCAGAACCGAAATTGGGGACAGTTCAGCTTCAACCCTAATGAACTTCATATTATCTAGCTAATCAAGTCCTTCAGAATTAGTTCTTCAGAAAGGTGTGATGGAGTTGTAACTAAATTGCCCTGTTGCCATGGTTGTAGGCCTTGATCCTAGTCGGTTTTCATTACACATCCAAGAATGTCAGGGGAGCATGATACTGTACTCACGGCAATGGAATAGGCTAAAAACATGATGGTCATGACCACGATGAACCCAGAGATATCGGTCCATGCCCGCTGCAGTGTAGAAGTGATCATGTGTAGCTTGGGATTTAGTCTCAGCAGATGCCACAGCTTGATGGTGGCCAATAGAACCAAGAAGGCTATCAGATAGCCCAGTACAGCATCTGCAGTGGCAGTCTCATTAAAACTGACAAACCTGTTGGAGAAACAACTACATTAGTTTTGAAGTATTTTCCTTTGTTTACATGTATATTGCTCAGGAATTGACTGATTAATCTAAAAAAAAAAAAAAACATACTTTTACTCACATGTCTTTGTTATTTTGGTAGAACTCAATGTCCCTGTTACCCAATATTGTTCTCTTGACAAACACAGATAATGCGCTCCAGCTTAAAATGATGATGGCTAACTCTAAAAGGTTCCACTTGCTTTTGAAGTATGCCCATTTCTGCTGCTTCATCAGTTTGCCCTGTTAAATCCAGAGGAATATTGTCTATTATATCTTCATTGATACGGACTGCACCATCTACTTTAAAGTCCTATAAGAGACCTTTACCTGTACAACCATGTAGTAAAGAATAAAGATGTAATAGATGGCCTCTGACGCCATAACAAATACATGAAAACCACCAGTGGACTGATAAAGATGGACAGCCTGCACCTCACTTCGATATTGGAACGTACCTGCAAAAACAGCGAAATGATCACGAGTGTAGACGTTGAGAACATGGGAGTCCTTTGACAATATCAGAAGGAGATTCCTCACCAACTCCTGTGGTCTCAAAAATGAGCGTCACAATGCAGAAGAGGTTAACATTTGCATTATAAACAGTGAACTCCACAAAAACAGCCCGTGTATACACATCCAGCCAGGTGTTGTCAAAAAGATACTGAAGAAGTCTGTAGACAGGAAAGAAAGGATCAATTGCTTAGCTTACAGGAAATCGGATCAACTGACAAGAAAGAAAGGATCAACTGTAACTTCTACTTTTGAATCTACGGTGGTTACAGATAATGCCACATGTACCTGCTTGCATTCTTTTGATCTGGACCTAGGTCCACCACAAATCCTCCTCCTTTATAAAGGGCCAGACCACCCCAAACAGGGTTTGCCCGAAGTTTGGCCTGGGTTTGGTAGTACCATGGTTTAAGTACAGTCTTTGAGCCATTCACATTTCTTGTCTGGTTCCAGCCTGGACTGTAAGACCCCATGTCCTCTGATTCCCAGGAGTATGGGGCATGGCAATCACGAACAGAGTACTGCATGGGGTTGGCAATTTTACAAGTGTCTCTTCTCACTCTAACCTGACGGATTCGAGCATTGCCAACAAGTTTTGAATTTCCATCTGTTATGAATCCTGAAATGGTATTACACAACAATTTAAATTCAGTGGTACAAATTCCATTCAGTGTTTAACCTTTAATTAGTAGGCAATTTTCACTTTTCCTGGAAGCACACCAACAGTATAATTTTGGAGGTCTCCCTTGTGTTGTGATGTGTCTATACTTGCCTTTTGTATATTATGTAAAAACAATATGTGAGCCAACAAATACGTCTAAATTCATAGTAAAACAAGGCAAGAAGAACCTGGAACATCTAGTGGACAATTAACCTATCCCATTAGACACAGCAGATAAGATAGAAGTGAAGTGACAGTGCTGATTCAGGGATGTCAGGTGATAATCACAACATGGTGGATGTAGTTTTATGCAAACAACTTATATTGCTACTTATCTAATTGTTGTGAAGTTCAAATTCATAGGTTGGACCTTTGGTGTCTCTACTAATGAGATGGTGAGTTGAATCGGGTATGTTTGACTAGGACATATTTGACTGTGGCGGCGTCTGAAATCGCCTACTACTCAGTAGGTACTGCATTTGAATTTAAATGTACTATGCCATTAGAAGAGTTTAGCTGCATCCCAAATGGCACACTATACACTATGCACTCATGCACTATGTACTTATGCACTTACACACCTAACAGGATAGTACATGTATGTAGTGTTGTTCCAAATGGCAAACTAATGGTTTTTTACTAAGCGGAAATTCAAACGGTTTCCCTAATGACGTTTGACGGTTGCCAAATAAGTGAAATAAACGACCGAATTATCAAGTAATACCTGCCATGAGTATTGCCGCATTCACCATCGGGAGGCGCTATAATCACTCTCG
Organism: Danio rerio; assembly: GCF_052040795.2. Lineage (NCBI taxonomy): Eukaryota > Metazoa > Chordata > Actinopteri > Cypriniformes > Danionidae > Danio > Danio rerio. The sequence continues at coordinate 71,433,882 of NC_141027.1, forward strand.
TAGGAGAATTTTGCTTTCACCATCCAAAATAAATAAAGTTATCCAACATGTGCGTCCGATAGCTCCGCCTCTTCCGCTACGTAAGCAAACCTGCGGTCGTTGAGTGCGTGAAGTGTCCATCATTACACACTTCATTTTACCAGCTGAATGAGTGCATTATCCGGGTAATTAAAGTGCACTTATTATTTTTTAGAGTTTTCAGTGTGAACGCACTACTTACACTATTTATACTACAAAATGGCGTAGAATAGTGCATAAGTATGCGATTTGGGACGCAGCTTATGTTCTGGACAGTATGAATGTCAGTAGTATGAATGGTACTCAGATGTACTACATCCGCCATTTTGTCATCATTACATGACCTACCTGCATCAGTTCCATCACTCCCATTCATAAATTCTCTCGCGTTGCATCACGGGATAGCGTAGCATCCATCAGATGCACACTTTAGAATCTTGCCGGAAGTAGTTGACACCCGGGTACTTCTCACATACTGTTGAATTCTTTGAATTTGGACATACTACTCGGCTTGCGCACTGTTTTTGGTTTACTACATATATTTTAGAAGCATGCAATTCCGGACGCAGCTAATAAGTACAGCTGGTATGGCTCCAGGAACACAGTTGGGCAAGAAAAGAACATTTTTAAAATATGTATCTTACAGTGGTTTAGCACTGTATTTCTTCATGTTGAAACTGCCCCCCCCCCCCCAACATAGCTTTAGTTCTGGGCTTGAATAACACTAAGATGTACACAGTACATATAGACTGAATACCTGGATACTGCCCATACAGATTACGGAGCAAGGAAGAATTTGCCCAAATGAATATATCTTTGTGGTTCAGAGTCTCTGAAATGCCATTGCTGAAGCTCTGTCGAATATGATGTGTAAGGTAGTATGCATTTGGATCTCGCTGCCCATATGCAACCAACAGAAGCATCCAGAGGAATCCGACATAAACTGCAAGGTAAAAGGCAGTGTCAAACAAGCCGATCTTTGCATAAATAAAAGATAAGTGATAATCTCCTTACTGAGTATCTCTCGGATGAGCGCAAACACTTTCTGTTCCTTGATCATGTTATTTCTCATTTTTTCTATGTCGGTGGGAGGAGGAGGCTTATAGAAACTACATGTGCTGTCTCTCCTGACAATTCTGACTGCATCAGGATCATCTGTGGAAAGACATTTCAGATGAAGTTTTACCACACTTATCAGATGATCATCAAAGATGGAAAAATAATTCATGTTGCTGATGATCCGATTACCTGTGTTGGATAAAGTCCCATCAATTGAAACATCGCCATACTCATCTTGATCAACAGTTTTGAGTACAAGAGCAAAGAAGACTGCAAAGCCCAGTACCTAATTATACCAACACAAGACAATCAAGTCCAAGTCTCTTTGGCAACAAAATGTCTAGAAGACACTAAGACAAGATCCTAAAAGCAAGGTCTTATGTCTGCTTTATATCTTACTTTTACAGGTTGGGTGATGAAGAGGCTTTCAAAGAATGACACCAACATTGAGATAAGCCAGCTGATGGAGCGCTCCTTTCCATAGGTCAACCCATACAGCATCGTGAAGTATGCTGAAACGCCACTGGTGGCTAAGACAAGAAACCAACCAACAAATACAAACCACCAGGGCAATCCTTTCTGACACTTTCTACTTCCTTCCTTTCCACTGGCCTCTGACGGGCTGGCGCTACGAGTATGCAGACCAGAAGAGGAGACACGAGGTTCAAGTAAGTTCTTCATGCCTTGCACCTGCAGTACAGCCCGGTTGTAGCTGTCTGGCTTTGAGAAGGATGATGGCTCTAGCAGTCTCAGCTCTCTCTCCACATTATGCAGCTGCTTGTAGAGATATTGGCTGTAGATGCTGTGTTTTTCATTACACTCTTGGCTTTCACAAAAACTGCTCTCTGTGGTGGGAACAAAAACATTATTGTTTCATGTGAGCGCTAGCTGCCAGCTGTGTGTGTTTACAATAGTTTGAAAATGTGTTTGCCTCTTACTGACTTCTTATTTTTTAGGCATATTAGTCAAAGGCAACAAAAGTAAACACATCATACAGTTTTAAAGTTAAGGTTTTTATTATTAAGGGGAAAACAAAATCCAAAATTACTTAAAGTTTATTTATAAACTAACTTGAAGATGAGCTTGTGCTTATGATTGATCATGGTTGGTCCCACATTAGCTAACGCACGATTCACTAATCGGATGATTCCTAACTAACTGTAAATGACCAGAGTCTCTTACCTCAGTTATCTTCACCTTGAAGAATCCCCCCTTCCACCTCTACTCCTTCTCCTTTCCCTTAATAGGGCAGCTCCTCGGCCCAGTGGTTAGCACTGTAGCCTCTCAACAAGAACATCGCTGGTTTAAGTCCTTAACAGGTCAGTTAATGTTTCTGTGTGGAGTTCACTCGTTCTCCCTGTGCTAGCATGGGTTTCCAACCACAGTCCAAGACATGCATCATAGGTCAATTGACCAATTAAATTTGGCACTATAGTAGAGCTGTACCAGCAGTATACCTCTATATAGAAATTCCTAATTTGTCAATAGCCCTAAATAAGAGGGGAGTTCTCGAAACCTACCTGAGCTCAAAATCCCCTCTCGCCCTACCAACAGAATGGAGCCCCAGGCTTGAGGATCTAATGAGCTCAGGCCTCTCTCCTGGGACAGCATGCCATACATGCTTTGTAATCAATCACCAGCTAAGTGTGAACTCTTGAAAGCCCTGTGTGAAAAAGTGTGTTCGCCTAGTTCAAAGGTGTCAAACTCAGTTCCAAAAGGGCCGCAGCTCTGCACAGTTTAGTTCCAACCCTAATTAAACACACCTGATCAAACTAATTGAGTCCTTCAGGCTTGTTTGAAACCAACAGGTAAAGCGACTGGCGTAAACCACAGCGCATGCACCGCGTGTGGCTGTGCATTTATACTTCTGCGCGCTGTCTCTGTTGGTCTGCATTAACACTTCCAAAACGCTAGTTGGCAGTGAGGTGTAAATGTTCCTCTGTGTCGAGTTTCTTCGCTGCTTTTTTGCTTTTCCTGAACACTTCCGGGATGTACAAGTGGCTCAAGCTCGCTTATTTTGAGGCAGCAACCGGCGGACGTGCAGCAACTTTAACTATGAGGTAAACACAAAACAAAACTTTCCATCAAGAGCTCCTTCACGGGACTCCACACTTGTAAACAATCGCTACATTGGGTTTGTGCCATTCGCGCGGCTCTCGGTCCTGCCCCGACTCGTCAGCGATACCAAGCCGACCAATCACAGAGCTTGCGCTACGCGTTGTTGCGACGTTTAGTTAAATTTTTTGAGAGGTGCACGTCAGTGACGGCGATGACCACGGCGAAGGGCTATGCGTCAGCGCCGTAGCATACGCCGGTGTTTGACGCAGAAGTATAAATCAGCCTTAAGTGTGTTGGAGCAGGGTTTGAACTAAACTGTGCAGGGCTTCGGCCCTCCAGGAATTGAGTTTGACACCCCTGCCCTAGTTAAAACATAACTAGTTTATCACGATGATTACTGCCACACCTGTTCACAATCAAGAAGCCACTTAAATAGGACCTGCCTCTGACAAAGTGAAGGAGACCAAAATATCCTCTAAAGCTTGAAACCTTATAGAGATCAGACTCAGTGATTAAAGTAGGTGGTTAAATTTCAAGTTCTAACTGAAGTGCAAGCTTAAAATTGGAAGCTGGAATTATGTTATGTAACGGACTGCTTGGCATGGACTCACCTTTAAGATTTACACAGCCAAGGGAAGCAGCAGGAGTTTGCTCATTTTTAGACGAGTCATTGTAAAACTCATTTCCAACTCGATTATGTTGATGAATTATCTCTTCAACCAACGACAGGAGATTGTTTATATCTGTTTTTGTGGGGTCTAGTTCTATCCTTGGAACAGGTCTTCTCATGACTTTATAAAGTGACTGTGCTATTCGTTTGATGTCCTGAAAGAAAAGAATAATGATAATTAAATATAGTCATAAAACAGCAACTTTTAGGACAAAAGCAGTGCACTTTTCACCCCATAGACTTCTATTCATATGCACGAGAATGCGACAGACCGGAAAAGAAAGTTAGTGTGACAACATTTGCAGTTCGCTGCTTTGGAATGTTCAAGCTTAATGAACTCTGACCTGTGAAATCACACCACGTGATTGCGTGAGACCAATCAAAGATGAAAACCTGACCTCTCTGTACAGAAATTTAAAATATGGACCAATCTCTAGCTTGCTAATCATCTTGTTTAATCCCACCCCTTTTCACAGCATTGTATGACAATTTGGCATGCTCAAACTCTAGTGTGACTATGGCATAAGAGATTAGCCATACTTACCTTCATCACAGTATCAGGTGTGATTTCCTCCTGGTTATCGTGTAGAGGCTGATTTGGAGATACGCGTCCAGTTTTGCCTTGCTTTGTGGAGTCTAACTTGGACTGTTGCTTTAAAGACGATTCAGATTTTTGCTCTCTTGGACGAGCATTTCTGAAGATGCTCACAATGAGGAGATTGATTGGAAACATGATAATGGAACTTTGTATGCCAATCATGACCTGTTGCCAAGTGAACTCAATTTTACCTGTAGCCAATGCAAGGAGATATATGGAAAGATGTGGTGAGTCAAGAAAACATTAACAGGGGTGTCAAACTCTGCTCTGGACAGTTTAGCTTTGGCCCCAAATAAACACATCTGATCAGAAGGGTTGAATCTAAGGCCCCGTTTACACTAGTGCGTTTTAGTTTTAAAACGGCGTTGTAGAATGAAAACGATCCGCGTCCACACTCGCGTTTTACCCAGCGTTTCTGAACTGCTCTCCGTCCACACCAAAACGCTGAAAACGCACATCACGTGACCACACACACACTCTCGGGCAAGCGCTCCAGCATTTCTACCCAGATGAGAGCTCTGCTTGTCAGACTGCTCATCAAGCATCTCCCGCTGGATCTAATCTCACTATATTTGCTAAACGTGATATTTCATTCATGTTGTTGTCTTTATCTAACGACATAGGCAAATTCCCTGACTTTGGTCATTGGAATCTATTAAGTTAGCCTACTTGTTCACGGGTAACATGTTTTGGTTAAGCGTAAAGATAAGTTAATGATTAATCCAGGTACATTAACTGATCGCTTGCCTTTATTTCCTACAATGTATAAACTTATTGTATGTTATACTTTTATAATTATCGATTATTAAAACTGATATTCAGCAAAAGAGAGGGTGCGTTTCGTATTTTCACTGAAATTGAAAGGAGGCAGTTGTTATCAGCTCCGTTTTGTTATAAATATCCACACAGTGAAGATGACGCTCATATATGCAGCACGACGCCTCAACATTTCTGCTGTCTGTTAAGTTGCAAATATTAAAAAGAAAATAGGCAGTTCCTTAAATCATGTTTACATTTTATTGTTGAGAAAGTGAAACAATAACGTAGCCAAGGTGATGTGAATGAAGTTATAAAGTACACTGTTCCCTTTGAAGATTTACCCGTGTCCTCGGTATGTTTTCCATATCAAACTGAAAAGGGGGAGACTGCAGCTGATCAAACTTGCGAAGTCTGAACTTACAAGAAGAGGATGCAGGACTGAACTGTGTGTGTTAGGCTACTTAACATTGAGGAAAAGCCCCAATCAGATAGGCGAACGTTTGCAGCCCCGCCCCCATTTTCAGATGTCTCCGTCTTTCCCCATCCACACTGAGACGGAGCAGCAGCGTTTTAGAATAAAAAACGGCCTCTCCAGCGTTTTCAAAAAGCTCCGTTTTCGGCGCTCGAGAACTCCGGCGTAGTGTGGACGGATGGCGTAACCGTAGCAAAACTTATGCGTTTTCAAACTAAAACGCACTAGTGTAAACGGGGCCTAAACTCTGCAGGGCTATGACCCTCTAGGACAGGGGTGGCCAACCCTGTTCCTGGAGAGCCACCTTCCTGCAGATTTCAGTTACTACCCATATCAAACACACCTGAACCAATTAATTAGGACCTGAACAACACATGATAATTACACGCAGGTGTGTTTGATATGAGTTGCAACTGAAATCTGCAGTAAGGTGGCTCTCCAGGAACAGGGTTGGCCACCCCAGCTCTAAGAACTGAAGTTCAACACCACTGATTTAGAAGGTATAATTATACGTTTTAAGAATAAGGGAAATGAAAGCTTACTTCTCTATACCAAGTCCAGTTGTTTAACAATAATTTTGTCATGATGTTCTTTTTTTTTAAACTAGCAAACTCCATACATCCTTTACTACTGGATACATGCTGAGCGCCTTTGATAGCCATCACATACCAATAACTGTACTACTAATAAACAGTGGAGCTTTATTGAATTTGATGTGATGTAATGGAGATCTCTTAGCATGATAAAATTCTAACAATATGCCATAGTGAATATTTACTATATTGCTTATGGGAACTTTCTAGAGATTGTTTTACTGGCCATACCCAGGTCCATGGTCTGCTCTGAGGGGTCTGACGGGATACCCCAGAACATGATACTGGTCAACATCGTGCAGAGCAGTAGTGAAAAACAGCAGGAGACACGCTGAACTCTAGTGAAATTACTACTTGGAGGGCGACTGATTACAGAAAACCAGATGTGACCATCACGGAAATCTTTCGCAGTCTTTGCGAAGAACAGATTACTGCAAAAATTGAAGACATTAAATTGAAGGTTAATGACAAAGTAATTTAAATTTTGTATCACATTTAAAAACGTAGACCAAAAACTTGATCTTAGTTACATACCTAAATCTTTTTAGGTCCATTTCTGTTGCTACAGGGAAAACTTTATCTAGTGTACATTCTCCCAAGTCTATAGATAACCACGAGTTGCACAGGAAGTGCCACTTCTGCCCATTCTCCAGGTCCTGTACCATTACCTTGTTAACATACCTATATAAGATATTTCAAAAGGATACAGTAAGTGATGAAGCTATATAGACAAAAATGGCATGCACTCCATTTATCTGACACATGACACATTAATCTTACCAAGCAGGGTAATACCCTGAGTTGTCATGCCAGAGCCTTATACTTTGCAGCTCCCCCAATGAAAAAGGAGTGGTCAGCAAGAACAAGTCAAGTCCTCCCCTTTCAAACACTGGCTTTTCAGGGTCAGTCAAATGATGAGGTTCACTTTCTCCCTCTGAGCCCTGTAGAGTCACTGTCACCTAGAGTAATGTTATGGCAGTGTTCATTTAGAAAGGATTAGTAGTATTTCTGAAAACTAAAGCTGTATGGCACTAACCTGAGAAGAGGTGGAGGCCCCACGACGTTGTCCTGTGTTGATACTCAGTAAATAACGATATTCAGCTAAGGGATCATTGTCCTCAAGTACTGTGACCTTCACCTTTAAATATGCACATTAGCATAAAAATGATTGTTAACATATGGTTATATTAATGTGGGTGTGATTTTTACCAAGTGGGATGTGATCCTGGATTAACATTTATCATTCTTGTTCGAAAATGTAATCCATACCAAATCCCTACTGCTAAATTTACCTTTAACTGTAAATTATTCCCAAAAACACTCACTATCTTTTGGCTTAGTCTCTGATTTATCAGGAGTCACCATAGCTGAATAAATCTCCCAATTACTCTGGCATATGCTTTTTGGAGTGGATGTACTTCCAGCGGCAAAGCAGTGGCGCAGTACGTAGTGCTACGTAGGGCCTATGTAGTTTACCCAATTCACCTATACCACATGTCTTTGGATTGTGGGGGAACTTGGAGCATCGAGGAGAAACACATTTATGGGAAGAATATGCAAACTTTAAACAGAAATGCCTCCTGGCCCATTGGGACTTGAACCAGCCACCTTCTTGCCTTTAGGCAACAGTGCTAACAACTGAGCCCCCATGCTGCTTATTCCAAAAATCAGAGGGGGTTTATAGTTGGATAACAGATGTAGAAGCGCATAAACCTAACTGTAAACATAAACTGTAAACTTATACCTTAAAGCAGGGGTCACCAATCTCCTTCCTGGAGGTCCGGTGCCCTGCAGGGTTTAGCTCCACCTTGCCTCAACACACCTGCCTGGGTGTTTCAAGTAAACCTAGTAAGACCTTGATTAGCTTGTTCAGGTGTGTTTGATTAGGGTTGGAGCTAAAATCTGCAAGACACCTTCCCTCCAGGAACACGTTTGGTGACCCCTGCCTTAAAGCATGGGTCTCAAACTCGATACCTGGAGGGCAGCAGATCTGCACAGTTTTGCTCCAACCCTAATCAAACGCAGCTGATGCAAATAATCAAGGTGTTCAAGACTGATTTGAACACCTTGATTATTTGGATCAGCTGTGTTTGATTAAGGCTGAAGCAAAACTGTGCAGAGCTGCGGCCCTCCAAGTATCGAGTTTGAGACCTATGCTATAAAGCCAATTGGAATGTTGGTGTTGATCCAGGAACATGCCCTACTTGGTGAAGTCACACTAAGCATGGTTTGAATGAATAATAATAATGTTAGTTCATCCCAAATCAAAACCTTGACTGCATCTTGAATGTCCTTTCTTCGTGCCCATATGACAACCAACAGGTAAGCTAGTATGATGGCGCCTACAAAACACACCACCACCGGGTTGTTGACGAAGGTTGCAAAGAGTTCAGCAGTGCGGGACACATCAACCACATTGGGCATGACAAAGAAGGAGCTTCCAAAAAATGTCAAATGGGTACACAGGCATTGAGTAACCAATGTTGTAGTACGAGGGCCAACCTGAAATGGCACAAAGTTGAGCTCAAGTTACTCAACAAAACAGAAATTTTATGCAAATGAGAAGTGATATTTTCAACCAAGTCATTATAGACATTAAAATTACTGTCAGTTTTAATGGACACGTACAACTTTGATTTTTACGCTTACCCTACAGCCTTCACCACTCCAGTTTGCCTTTATCTCATCCCAGTACAAACAATCAGCAGCAATGGTTGTGATATAAACCAAGGCACTAGTCGAATTTACCCCTGCTCCAACAATAGGCCTCACCAAAAGGTAGTAAACGCCTACTTCCATTGCCACCTCTGACGGGTTAAGAACCCATGTGTATCTTTCTTCTGTACCACACAAATATAACAGAAAACTTTTCAGTCTTTTGCATGGAGTATTTCAAAAATTCTATGTAATTGTTTATATTTGTTAATAACCTTCAGAGTTTCCTTCTTGAGGCAGTTGTATCCCGGCCTCATTATTTGTATCATTAGGGTAGTCCTGAAAACCCAGGAGCAACTGTAGAGGTGTCTCTTCTGAGGGGTCTAACTTGATAACAAGAGATATATTGGGCGCAGTCACGTTGATGACCACAGTGCTGAAGTTTCCCAGTTCCAGAAGAGTTTGGTTAATCTCTGCCACCTGCGTCCTTGGTAGGAAAATCTAAGAAAAGTAGAGAATTAGGTTTTGAATGTTTTATATTTATAGTTTAAAGTGTAAAACCAAGATTTTGGTCTCACTTTGTTAGAAACTTCCTGTCAATCTCCTTTTACCTCAATCTCCTCAGTAAGGTTTGCCACTGAAATCTCTGAGCCATTGATATTTGTAAGAGAGAGAGAACCCACTGATCCACTGATTTGTTTGCCTTCACACCGCGAGAATGGATTTATGTCAAAGCTTGTCATCTGTGGTAAATTCAAGAACAAGATAATATTACAGTAATCTACTTTTAATATTTATAGGTCCATATATAAGGTAATTTTATGTTGCTTACAGGGGAGTAGTGTTATAGCACATCAACTGTTCACAAGGAACCTCAAAGGTCAATGATTGGAGCTGTTACCTTCTCCATATATACTACATAACTAGGACATATATATGTCATGGTTTCTCTTTCCAGTGATACATGGGTGACGGGCAACTCAAAGTTTTTTATCACAGCCAAACAATTGAGAGGGGTCTGGATGCAGACCCAGTGCTGTGCAATCTGAGCTGCATCCAATGCCTTTTAATGGGCTCACCTAACCCCACCCCTAACCCTACCAGTCAAAGTGACTTCACTCACTCCATTGAATGCATTGTGTCTGACATTGCATCGCTGAGTGATGCAATCTCAGCTTGCATCATAAAGGCTGCAACCAGATACTATTAAAACAATCACACAGCTGCTGTGAGAATCTCATTCTGCCTGTCAGACATCACATCATGGACAAAATTTCCAACTTCCAATTGATTTCTATCTTGACCACTCGACCCTGTTCCTGGAGATCTACCTTCCTGCAGAGATCAGCTGCAAACTTAAGCTACTCTCCTGCAGAGTTAAGCTCCAACCCTGATCAAATACAGCTAAACCAACCATCTAGGATCTGTAGGCACACTTGGTAACTAAACACAGTTGTTTAATCAAGTTTGCAGCTGATCTCTGCAGGACGGTTGATCTCCAGGAACAGGGTTGTGCAACCCTGGTCTAGAAGGTATATGTTACTTTGTATTTTAGTATCTCTTACGTTGTTGGCTATTACGATTACTTGAATTTGACTTTCTATAGAGGAGGAGAGGTTAGATTGTCAATACTCACCCGTACATCTACTGGTTCATTAGCAGAAAGAACATCAGAGCCCAGAGAGGGAAGTTTAAAACTGGCAGAGCTGTTCTTCTGGACGTTGAAAGTCTGTTTCTGCAGACCATCTGATGATATTCTGAAATAGTACGACAGTGAGCAATTTTGTTGCTTAGGCAGACATGTAAAATCCCTCTAAAAGAGAAAAACTAATGTTGGGACTTGTAGTTTTTGTCAGTCAGCTTGGTACCTATAATAATAGCCTTTTGTTTTGTAGGAACACTTGGGTAATGTTAGGTAAAATATATCTTGCTAAAGGAAATGAAAATGTCCATGCTGCCTAAAATATATTTATCATATGCTTTTAACTACCATTGGGAAATCATAATGAAATCTATTAGCTACTGGCTTCCTGTTTCAATACAAAATGGTCAAAACTAATGGTCATTTTATGCCCTGGTTTTGCTTTTAGAATACACGACCTAACCTACCACCATTTTGTGCTTACCTGTTGACATATAAACCAAAAACAGAAGTGCTAAGTACGATTGGCTCCTGATTAACTTTTTTTCCCGCCAACAAGGCACTCTGAACGTTGCCAACAGTGTTTAGTAAATGCCCCGAGATCTCATTCTGGAACAGAAAGGAATGAAAACATCATCAAGAATGATGGCTTTGAATCAGCACGTGGAGCAATGCTTGTGTGTTGAGAACTACCTGTTTAGAAGTACTGGAGGAAACTTTGATGATGTTACTGACAGCATCAATAATTGGCGTTGATGCTTGCAGAATCTGTTCAGAGGACTCGTCACCAGCATGTGTCAAAGAGACCAGGGACTTACTGAGATTTGTTAGCAGAGAACTAGCCTGTAACTATAGTCAGAACGGAAGAGTTAGGAAAGGTGTATTGCTCATACCTGCCAACAATTATCTCTGAAAATCCAGGAGACCTTAAGGGGAGGGGGGTTGAGTTGGTATTAGTAATTGTATTATGGACCGGGTTTCGGGTGGCTTCTGCGATCAAATACTACACCAAAAGCAGCAACCTAGGGGTGTTACAGACTGTACCAAAAAGCTGAGGACCGGGTTTGGGGTGGTTGGGATAGAAGATAACAAAAGGAGAAAATAACAGGAAAAATAACAAAACGGGAGGGTGGCGGAGATGGGTCTGAAATATGGGAGAATCCCAGGTAAAACAGGAGTGTTGGCAGGTATGGTATTGCTGCATTGCTATCATTCACATCAGCGGTTCTCAACCCTGTTCCTGAAGCCCCCTACACATTGGGACACTGACTGCGACAGGACATTGACCTTGCTCCCTGATTTTCACGCTGCATATTGAGGGACTTTTCAGTACACTGGTAGAATTTTGCGATTGAGACAGCACTTTAAATGATTGACTCCCATATCAGTGCCCTGACTATTAAACAAGAAACCAAGAAAACAAGATTGAGATGCACCCAACAAACTATGTGCAGTCCAGGAGGTTATCAAGGAGCATGGTTGAGAATCACAGATCTAAATACATCAGACTTTTTCGAAAGTACCTGAGTAGAGTCTGTCAACTCATGACCTTGTGTGGTAAGGCCTGCAATCACATTTGCACTCATCTGGACTTCTGCTGGGTTTTTCGGAGGGATGGAACTTATGGCGGTACTTAAACTCTGCAACATCTGATTTCTCAGCTTTAGTCAAAAGAGGCATATTTGGTTATTCATAATAACAACAATGCGGAAATTAGAAAGAAAGTTTGGGAATATGTGAAAACAGAATGTGCATATTTCCCATATACCACCTCATTTTTGACAGTGCCATTCTGATCTTCAGGTAATGCATTGTTCAGTCTGTGGGACACCGACTGGAACATCTGTGCCAGCGCGGCCCCAGTGAGTCGACCTTGTTGCTGTAGATGAAAGACCTGGTTGGAGACCAGTGCCTGTAGATCCTTAACTGTGGGCTTAGTACTGGTGTCCTTAACCTGGAATATCATGCACAACTATTTCATTCACACAATTATGTCATTCTTTTATTTAGTCTGTCACAAACATTCTTTGTGTCTGTCACAACAGCAAGGTTTCCATCATCCTGTGTTAATGTGTATTTTGAAGTATGAGATATGATTGATGGAAATGCCAAATTTGGTATAAGAATCACTTAATTTGCAAAATACGTTTTTAAGTTTGCTTGATGTTGTTTCAGACTTAATTCAGACAATCCCAAGCTGGGAAAAGTCATTTCCAGGGGACACAGAGTTGATTTGCGGGAGGTAGCGGGAGCGGTGTGCAACGAATTTAAAAACCGGGCGGGAGACACTCGATTTCCGGGAGATTATCATTCATTTGAGGGCATCTGGGAGTCTCTATGCATTTGCTGAATACTCCCGTAACTTCCGGGAGACTTGGGAAGTCTGCTTAATTTGGTTTCAGACATTATTTGCATTTTGATTAATGGAAACAGATTTCCCAAATAAACTTTGATGTATTTCATGTACATTAAATTTTCTTTTTCATGGCTCAATTAGGGTTTATCTTAGTAATGAAATTATATATAGTAATACTGTGTTAAAGTACTGTGGGAATTATTAGTCTTAAAAAATACAAATATTTGGGGATTGTCTGAAAATGTTTACTCTTGTTGGTCCTTAAAAAATTACTGGATGTAAAACTGATTTTTAGGACCTGAGTTTGACAACTCAGTTGAAATGACTTTTGAAAAGATGCTCATGAATCAATCAAATCAACTACAAACCCAAGTGGTGACAGAAGTGTCAGCAGTAACACCTGCTGTGTTCTTCACTGTGACGACCACCGTCAGTCTGTAGTTGCTGTGTTCATTCCCTAGAGGGAGGTAAAGTGACTCCACTGTGGGCTCAGAACCACAGTAAATATGTTCACCTGTAAAACAAAAGGACCAATACAAGGAGTTAAACTGGTTTTTACCTTTATCAGGAGGGGCTAAATTTATAAAACAGTTCCTATTTCTCACCACTTGCAGTTTTGAAGCAGAATATGCAAGGCTCAGCTTTGCAAAACGCTGGATCCACAGAGCAGCTGATGTTAAAGGGAGAGAGAACATCACCCTCGTGAGGGCTAATGGTGCAGGAGGGAGGACGAAAGAGGATAGGGAGCGTTACAGGGACCGTTTCAGAAGTGTGAGAAGGAGAGACAGTGGTTAATGTATATGCTTCTGATGGCTTCTCAGTCTCGGATGAACCATGGATTGAAATATTGTATCTAGCAGATCCAGACAAGCCGTCTTTGATACCTAGAAAACAAAGGCAGGCAACTTTTTGTAATACAAGGTTGATAATTGAAAGTACCAAAACAAACCAACATGACCTGGGCCCTTTTTTATGTCTATGCTATCTGTGATTACTAAACACGTCCCTTACTGGAAGTGCATACCTGTCAACTCTCCTGTTTTTGCTGGGTTTCTCCTCTATTTCTGCTATTTTTCTATCTTCCAGTATTTCTGTAATACTTTCTATGAAAAGTGGAAGGCGACGCAGAGGCGCAGTAGGTAGTGCTGTCGCCTCACAGCAAGAAGGTCGCTGGTTTGAGCCTTGGCTGGGTCAGTTGACGTTTCTGTGTTGAGTTTGTATGTTCTCCCTACGTTCATGTGGGTTTCCTCCGGGTGCTCCGGTTTTCCCCACAGTCCAAAGACATGCGGTACAGGTGAATTGGGTAGGCTAAATTGTCCGTAGTGTATGAGTGTGTGAATGGATGTTTCCCAGAGATGGGTTGCAGCTGCAAGGCCATCTGCTGCGTAAAACATATGCTGGATAAGTTGTCAGTTCATTAATAAAGGGACTAAGCCGAAAAGAAAATGAATGAATGAATGAATGAGTGAATGAATGAATGAATGAATGAATGAATGAAAAGTGGAAGTAACATCAACACAGACACGATCTCAAATGGGATATCATTGCAAGATCACATGTTTTTTTTTACATCCCAATTTTAACAGGTGTGCAAGTGTGTTTTGGGACTCGATTCAACACTGTGGTCAAAAGCTCTTTGTGGTAACACTTTACTTTAAGGGGGTGTTCATAAAACTGTCACGTCACCATTATAATATGATGTGACAGGAGATTTTACTTAAGACAACTTTCATTCACTCTGTTATGTCATTTAAAAAACAACATTGACATTGTTTAAGATGTCTTTGTCATGACAACTTGACATTACCGAGATAAAATAACTTGTCATAAATCTGTCATAAACATAATTGTCATAAAGCCATAATAATCGAGTGATGAATATTTGTCTGATCACTTTTTCCCGTGGAACAAAATGAATTTGTCATTAAGAATACTTAGTAAAAGTGTCAATACTCTGTCAAATAACTTTATAATGTTTGTTTGACATTTAATGACATTTTAATGACAAATTTCATTTGTACCATTGTAGCTGAGGTGTAGAAAAATATTAAGGACTGTTATAATATTCATGACATGGTTATAATGACCTCATGACAATCATGTTTATGACCGAAATGTTGTCTTGGCCAAGTTGTCATAACAAAGATACCGCAAACAATGTTATCTTTGCATTTAAGGCCCCGTTTACACCGCCAGTTAAATGTGACCCAATTCCGATTCTTTGCTCATATGTGACTCAGATTGGATCTGTTCTATGACCGTGTAAACACGAAAAAACTCATCCATTCGGATATTTAGAGATCAGTTTCAGGCCTCCTTCATATGTAGAAATAAATCAGATATAAATCGGATATGTGACTATCAGTGAAACAGGCAGATCAGATTTATTGAGGTGTTTTGGACGTCATTAAACTTGTGACAGTGTGGTGCTTCTTTGCAGTTTAATGACATAGAAGGAAGAGCATGTGTGTGCTCATCCTAAAATTTCTAACCCACTGCTCCTCATTAAAGCCGGCCACAATTTGCTCCCACCAGACCTGAGATATCTCTCGGACCCACAAATTCCTCTGAATGGTGGAGGACATGATATAAAAACGAGATGGGCGAACTTCGCATTTTTCGCAGAGCTAAAAGCAAGACAATTTCTTCCTTTGTGGCGCAGATGCTAGAACCCGCCTTAACGCATATGCGACATACTAAATTGTATGGCAAGTGTAAACACATGAATCAGATATGGATCACAATTAAAATAACATGTAAACGGACAGGCAAAAAAAAAAACTCAGATATAGGTGACATATCAGAATTGGACCTCAAGACCTGACAGTGTAAACATGGCCTTTAATGCAGGTCATGACATCATTATAAAGGTTTCATGTCTCATGAACCCCCTCCTCAAGTAAAGTGTTACCTTTTTATTCTTTCAATATTGCTTAGTGCAATCATCCATTGCGGGACTGTGTGAATTTCTCTCAGTCACGTGGAGCAATCTCATGCATTTACAACAAACTGCTTAACTATGACTCTTGCACTCCCCATCATCACAATATGGGAAAAGGAACTGGCCTCTTACCAACTGAACTGGGACTGAATATTGGAAAGTATCCATGTCTAAGAATCCTGCCCATCAACTCATACACTATACACTGATCCACAAGGCTTATGCAAACACAGCAGATGCCCTTCCAGCCGCCACCCAGTATTGGGAAACACCCATACACTCTTGATTTACACACACATGCATATACTATGGACAGTTTAGTTTATTCAATTTACCTATAGCGCATTTCTTTGGCCTGTAGGGGAAACCGGAGCACCCGGAGGAAACCCACGCCAACATGGAAAAAACCTGCAAACTCCACACAGAAATGCAAACTGACCTAGTCGGGGCTCAAACCAGCAACATTCTTGCCGTGAGGTGACAGTGCTAATCACTGACCCACCGTCTTTCTTACTTGACGCACCCAATGACTGTATCAAATGACACGGCTTATTCAGATTATCAGCTTGTTAACAGAGAGATCCACGAATTGATCCTTGTGTGTCAAATAAGAGAGACGTACAAAATGTGCAGGGACTTCTGGATCAGGGCATATATAATGGAGGAGTTCTCTGGGTTTGGCCCATATTCTGAGCTCAGAGATCGGAGACAGCAAGCCAAAATATGCTTACTATTCATCAATTCAGATTAGATCTAAGAGGGTGAACTTGTGCAATAATTGTTAATTCTGCATGTTGCAATTTAAAGGGCCATGACACCCCCCACTTTCGGGTCAAGTCTACCTCAGAATTTTGTTCAAAAAATGTATCATAATGGGCTCCGCGATCAGAGGCAGGAGTGGGTGTGGACAGCAGAGCAGGGGAGAAGGAGGAGTGTGAACAACTGTTGTCAGTTAGCTCACAAAATGAAGCACAAACCGTGAGGAGACGCATGATTTTATAGTTTACAAAGTTAAAATGCAAAGAAATAAACAGTAATTTAATGTCTACATTTGTTATTCATAATTTCATATACACATAACCACAATTTAAACAATTGTAAAGATAATCGTGTTTATATAAACACTATAAATAAGGTCTTTTCCCTCAATCCCCAGGTCTGAATGCAGACTCAGTCTAAATGTGAACTCCTGATAAAAGACAACGTCCGCCATTCTCCAATTCTCGTACTGCTCCTGACAAAAAAACTTGCTGCACACAAACAGCTTTGCTGTGTCGGCCCTGACAGCATCGCGGGGAAAAATATGCAACAAACTCCATCGATCATCAAAACAAAAACATTTGACCCTTCATGAATGGCTAAATACTGTGTGCCATGGGTCCGTGGACACGGTTTCACCCAGTCATCCAGGTAGGATCTCACAGCTTGGCACTGGCAGGTCTGCCTTGCCTTCGGAAGATACGCGCAGTCATGAATAATTAAGAAGCCGGCTCTTCTCATAGGATAAGAAAACTCAGATATGAATAATAATGAGAAACCGACGTGTCATCTTTGCAGTTTTGCGCCACATTGCCGATTTTGATCCCGCCCCAAAAATCATTTTAAACCCGGAGGATGAAATTAACTAACAAAAAGCTTAAAATTATTCAGTTTTCTCGACAATTAAAGCTAACAGGGGCAAACATTGTCTTAACTGATGCTCAACACATACAAATCTGTTAAAATCTTAAAAAAAAGTACTCTGGGGTTTCATGAACCTTAAAAAAATGCATAGGATTTTAAATATAATTCATGTTTGAGCAATTTTTTTTGCACCACTCTACCGGTATGTGCCAAAAAATTTGAATATCGAGGGAAATATCGAAATTTGCAGAAAAATGGAAAGTCCATTTATTTCAATAATTTGTTTTAAAAGGTGAAACTTGTGTGTGATATTAGTTCACTACACACTGTTACATTCCATGGTGTTTTGAATGTATTATTGTGTTTGGTTTCTCTCTCTCTCTCTCTCTCTCTCTCTCTCTCTCTCTCTCTCTCTCCCCCTCTACGTTCCTGCAACCTGTTTCTCAGCTAGGTGTGGAGGAGAGGAAGTTGATTGATTGCACCTGCTACTCGTTGCCCGGCAAGCTTAAAAGCCTGCCAGTTGCAGGCCACATTGAAGCTTGCTTCCAGAGTGTGGTCTCTCTCCTGCCTGGTTGTTTGATTGAGAAAGATTATTGGTGATTATTTAACTTGTTTAAGTTAAAATCTGTTGTAAAAGCTTATGAAGCCACTTGAACTCTGCTTTTGAAAACTAACTTTGTGTTTGGAAGCCTTAGGGAGGTGGGAGCCATTTTATTTCTTTAACCCTTTTTCTCTTGTTTATGTTTAGTTAGGGAGTTAGTGTACATTTCTGTTGTTGATTTAATTTTACTTTGTCAGTTTAGACAGTTTTACTCCCTAACTAGCTAGAGTGTACTTTTGTTTGTGGTTTTGGCCTTTCCCACTCCTGAAGTCTATGTTTGCTTTCCAGTTTTACTATTGTACATTTGTTAATAAATTCTTTAACTTGAGTTAACATTTTTAAAACTTTTTCGCTGTTACTCTCACTCCTAGACACTGAACATCAGGGACGTAACAACACAAAATAAAATATTTCAAGAATTCATTTGTTTTAATTTAAATGATTATGGATTAAAAATAAAAAAATGCAGTATTTCACAAAATTAGACTATTTCATGTGACCAATAAAAAAAAAAAAGCAAAGAATCTTAAACGCATGTTGGCCTTCTGAAATGTGTATCATAGGATTATGTTCTCAGTACTTTTTGAAACAAATTATTTAAATAAATAAACTTTCCCTCAATATTATAATTTTTCAGCACATCCTTGTATGTTTACTCTACTTTAGAATGTTGAAAGGTAACTAATAAAGCAAATCTTACCAAAAACCACCACTATGATATCCTGCTTCGCCTCTCGCAGTGTCTCACTCTCTATGGTGAAGGAGCTGCTGTCCTCTTTCATCTGTGTCAATGGCTTTTTCAGCTTCTCCGAGTTACATTGGCCTATTGTACCCTGTGAGAGAGTCAAGTGTTATATTATATTTTAATAATGTTTTCATGTTTTAAAAGTCTGAGGTGTGTCCCTTGGGAAGGAGAGGTAGATGAATTGTGTCGTATGCTCTTGTAATATAGCCTAATGTTAATGAATTAAAGGTTAAATAAATTATAAGTGTATTCCAAAGTCTTTTTACACACTTTTAGTACAAACATATACATTTATACAGTCAGGCCTGTATTTAATCATACCTCTGTCAAATTCTGACTTAAAGTTAATTGTGTTAAACTAGCAAGTTTTTTTTTATTGCTAATGACCCAGGCTTCTCCCAAATAATAAGACGATGATGTTCAAAAAAACATTTAATTACATTTGAACAAAAGCTTTAGGTTAGAATTTGCTTGGGGAATGAATAATTTCGGCCTTGACTGTATATACACACACACACACACACACACACACACACACACACCCCCCCCCCCCCGGCCACTTTATTAGGTACACCTGTCCTAGTGCTCGTTAATGCAAATTTCTATTCAGCCAATCACATGGCAGCAACTCAATGCATAGATGCATGTAGACATGGTCAAGACGATCTGCTGCAGTTCAAACTGAGCATCAGAATGGCGAAGAAAGTTGATTTAAGTGACTGTGAATGTGGCATGGTTGTTGGTGCCAGACGGGCTGGTCTGAGTATTTCAGAAACTGCTGATCTACTGGGCTTTTCACGTGTAACCATCTCTACAGAGAATGATCTGAAAAAGAGAAAATACCTAGTGAGCGGCAGTTCTGTGAGCACAAATGCCTTGTTGATGCTGGAGATCAGAGGAGAATGGCCAGACTGGAGCTGATAGAAAGGCAACAATAACTGAAACCACTCATTACAACTGAGGTCTGCAGAAGAGCATCTCTGAACGCACAACACATCCAACCTCGAGGCGGATGGGCTACAGCAGCAGAAGATCACACCGGGTGCCACTCCTTTCAGCTTAGAACAGGAAACTGAGGCTACAATTCACACAGGCTCACCAAAATTGGACAATAGAAGATTGGAAAAACGTTGCCTGGTCTGATGAGTCTCAATTTCTGCAGCGATCTTCAGATGGTAGGGTCAGAATTTGGCATCCACAACATGAAAGCATGGATCCATCCTGCCTTGTACCTAATAAAGTGGCCGGTGAGTGTATATACATATATATATTTTTCTGATGTATATTTTATTTGACCATAAATGCTATTTATGTATTTAAAGTATTTTACCATGTTTCAAAGACAATAGAAATTATTTTGGTCTACTTAAGTGGACCAGGTTCAACTAGTTGCATTAAATAGAAATAACAAAAACTATTGAGCTTCTATGTTATGCCTAAATTCCAATAAATGTGCAGTTAAGTGCACAGAATCCCAATGAACATGCCATAAAGAGCATTAAATTCAGTTCACACTGGATTACGTATAGCTGAAGTCAGAATTATTAGCCCCCTGTTTTTTCCCCCAATTTCAGTTTAACAGAGAGATTTTTTCAAGACATTTCTAAACATAATAGTTTTATTAACTCATTTCTAATAACTGAATTATTTTATCTTTGCCATGATGACAGTAAATAATATTTTATTAGATATTTTTAAGACACTTGTATACAGCTTAAAGTGACATTTAAAGGCTTAACTAGGTTAATTAGGTTAACTAGGCAGGTTAGGGTAATTAGGCAAGTTATTGTATAATGTGGTTTATTCTGTAGACTATCGGAAATAAAATTAGCTTAAAGGGGCCAATATTATTGACCATAAAATGGTTTTAAAAAAATTAAGAACTGCTTTTACTCTAGCCAAAATAAAATAAATAAGACTTTCTCCAGAAGAAAAAATATTATCAGACATACTGTGAAAATTTCCTTGCTCTGTTAAACACCATTTGGGAAATATTTAAAAAAGAAAAAAAAAGAAAAGAAAAAATCAAAGGGGGCTAATAATTCTGACTTTAACTGTATGTACATCTAAAATATGCACTTTTTTAGAAATAAGCTCACAAGGGATTACATATAATATTACATGATTCTTTTAAGAAATCGCTCTGAAAAATGCTAAAGGTAGCTACAGGTTTAATAACTGGCGGATCAAAACCCAACATAAAAACCACTTACATTAAACTCTTCTGTGCTTTCAATGTACCAAACAATTTTCTGACATCCTTCACACTGCGCCTGTAGTGTCACACTCTCATCCACGTTGACTGGATCGCAGTTTGAACATCTACATCGAGAGAAGAGTATGCACTGGTTTCAAAGTAGGCTACTTTCAAATGACAGCAAATGTAATCATACACATAGATTAAATAATGACAGTCGGTTTGATGCTTACATTATAGACAGCCTCAGATTATCCCCAGGAATGACCGTGATGCATTTCATTCCAGTTTGTGCAAACCCATTTGCATTGGTCGATACAGTATACACAGAGAATGCGTATACTGGTGGAAGACAAGCTTCGGATATCTCAATTTCACTTCGTATCACATCTTCAGAGCAGCGGCAAGACTCAGCTACAAAAGAAAAGGGAAAGAAAATAATCAAACATTTCTTATGGGCTTTCAGGAATGTTAAACAAAACAATCCAACTGATTTGCTATTTAGCATGTTAACAGTGGTTAGCGGGGCAACACAGTGGCTCAGTGGCTAGCACTGTCACCTCACATAGAACGTCCCTGTTTTGAGTCCCATCTAGGTCAGTTGGCATATCTGTTTGGAGTTTGCATGTTCTCCCTGTGTTCATGTGGGTTTCCTCCTGGTGCTCTGATTTCCCCAACAGTCCAAAGACATGCGTTATAGGTGAATTGAATAAACTAAATTGTTTGTAGTGTATGTGTGTGTGAATGAGTGTGTATAATGTTTCCCAGTACTGTGTTGCATCTGGAAGGGCATCCACTGTGCAAAACATATAAGCTGGATAAGTTGACGGATCATTCCGCTGTGGCGACCCTTGATGAATAAAGGGATTAAGCTGAAGCAAATGGAATAGTGGTACTTACTGCATTTCCAAACAGCGTTGTCATCTTTCAGCCCTTTAACATAGAGCTTGATGCTTGTAGTGCCGATTACTGAGACTTCTGGATCTGCAATGATCTGCACATGACTGGCTCTGGCTTCTCTCTCATGCTCATCAGTCTGTGGAAATCAAATGTCTAAATGTGAATAACATGTGTGTATGTGACGCACTGAATCCAGAACATTTCTCTTGACAGCATTTGTGGCATCATGCATGAATTATAACACCATCTGTTTGTAAAGTCAAATAAAATGTGTATGTGCACAGTAATGCACTTACAATAGAAGTCTATGTGGCTAGGAATAATGGACCAATCATGCTATAATAATATTGCTATAGCTTCACATATACTGTTCATAAATATTGTCACGGTCACCAGCGATCCGGCTTGTGCAGATCTCAAATGGACTGTAAATCTGCTGGTGTATTGACTACAAGTTCCAGTCATGCAACACACACACACCTGCTTCAAATCTCCATTGATTACACTCTCACTGCTGATGCTGCTCATGGACTTATTACACACACATACTGTATATACAGTTGAAGTCAGAATTATTTGTCCCCTTAGATGTTTTTACTTTTTTCAATAGTTCCCAAATTATGTTTAACAGAGCAAAGAAATTTTTAGAGTATGTCTGATAATATTTTTTTTCTTCTGGAGAAGGTCTTATTTGTTTTATTTCGGCAACAATAAAAGCAGTTTTAAAATTTTTAAACACCATTTTGAGCACAAAATTATTAGCCCCTTTAAGCTAAAAGAGTTTTCAGAACAAACCATCATTATACAATATCTTGCCTAATTACCCTAATTACCTGCCTAGGTAACCTAATTAGCCTCTAAATGTCCCTTTAAGCTGTATAGAAGTGTCTTAAAAAATTTTTGTAAAATATTATTTACTGTCATCATGGCGAAGATAAAATAAATCAGTTATTGGAGATGAGTTATTAAAACTATTATGATTAGAAATGTGTTGAAGAAATCTTCTCTTAGTTTAACAGAAATTGAGGAAAAAAATAAACAGGGGGGGGGGCAATGATTTAGGGGGGCTAATAATTCTGACTTTAACTGCATATACACTCTCTTTGCTGAGTCTTGTTATACTGCTTTTGTGAACAATACAATGGTTTTCCTAGCCTAGCTTTGCCGTGTTTTTGACCCTCGCCTTGTTTGTTTGTTTATGTTGTCTGCTGCCTTCCTTTTGACCATTCGCCTGCGTATTGACCACGAATCTGGATTGCTCGTTTACATCTGTTTGCTCCTGAGTTGACCATTGCTTGCATGACCATTCTCTGCATAATAAACCCTGCATTTGGATCCGTTCTTTCTTGTCAGCGTCTGCTTCGCATTACAGAAGACTCAGCCAAATATGGATCCAGCGCGTATCATATATTACAAAAGAAGCATTAGCTGAGCAGCAGATTTTGTAACACTGTGTCATAACAACACCTGAATATTTCAGCAACAAGCAATTTGACTGTCTGCACCGTACGCAACATAAACAAAACATTGAAATAGAGCCATTCAGAAGCACAGAAAAGTGCACTGGACTTTAACGAAATTATATAGCTTAGACTCTAATTAAATCTCTTTAACTTTATTAAAAGTACATGCTGAGTGACTGACATTTGTTGGTTCGCACTGAGTCAGAGTTCTAACATTGATTTAAAATTAGCTTATATTATTTTTAGGTGAAATATAAACCATTTCTAAATTAGAAATAAAAAGAAAAGAAGTCCATAACAATAAAACAAATTTCAATTAACATAAAAAAGATTCCTTTTATCATGTGTCATTGTAAGTAGTTTTAGTGTAGTACAGGCATGCTTGCTGCTGTTGGTGTCAAAAGTGTTTTAAATTTGAACTGCAATACCTAGTTCTACCACTGGGCGTCAGTCTTATACTGCATCTTTAAATAAAATTAGATGTATTTGACACTTTATTCAACCTAGTTAAGTTTACATTAGGGGTTGAATTTTTGGAAGATTCTGAAAGTTGATGTCGATTAGTCACTGGTGACGTCAATAAAACACAAGATGCAAAAGTTTTGCAACATGCCACAATTTGCTATTTATTTGCAGGAAATATATACACATGCTGTTTAATGGCTCATAACATGTTGCAAAAACATTGCAGCACTACTAGTGATAAAACAAATGCAGTAGTGAACACTTTCGTTTCGTTAATAATGCAACATTAGAACCCGGTCTAATTATACTGCTAAATAAATGCAGTCATCACATTGTTCTAGTAAAAATATAACAATAACGAATATTTTAGTGCAGAAGTAATGCATACATTGTCAGCACACAGATTCATGTGAAGTTATTTATTAACAAAACACTTAACACCATGTGGTTTAAACCATGTGATCTGCTCAGCGCGACTAGTCGACAGTAGAGCATTAAAGTCGACCAGTCTGTGCAACCCCTAGTATACACATAGTGTGGGATTTATAGATTGGATTTATATCCATTTAGCGGAGATGCATTTTTTTGTGGCCAAATGTCAACAAAACCAAATAAATAAAAAAAATCTGACAGTTAATCGATCCGGAAAAAAAACATGAAGTGACCAGGCGTAAACAGACCCTAGGACTTCTCTTAAGACCTATTTATTTTCAATGTCATTTAGTGTTACTTGATTTATTGTTTCATGGTTATGTTTTATGAAATTTGCCTATGCTTACTGCCTGTTTTATTGTTTTACTATTATGTCATTGCTGTTGTCTGTTCTAAATTGATTTTGTTCTGTACTGTGTTGTGTAAAGCACTTTGGTCAACTTCAGTTGTTTTCAAGCTGTGGTATATACATAAAATTGTATTGTATTGTGCTGTTTTGTATTGTATTGTATTGTGTTGTATTGTGGGTTATTGTATTGTATTGTATCTTATTGTGTTGTGCTGTATTGTATTGTGTTGTACTATAATGTGTTGTATTGTATCATATTGTATTGTAATGTATTGTGCTGTAATGTATTGTATTGTGTTGTATTGTATTATACTGTGTTGTATTGTATTGTGTTGTATTTTGTTGTATTGTATTGTGTTGTTTTGTAATGTATTGAATTGTGTTGTATTTTGTTGTGCTGTATTGTGTTGTGTTGTATTGTTTTGTATTATATTGTGTTGTATTGTACTATAATGTGTTGTATTGTATCATATTGTATTGTGCTGTTTTGTATTGTATTGTGTTGTATTGTATTCTATTGTATTGTGCTGTAATGTATTGTGTTGTATTGTTTTGTGCTGTATTGTTGTATTTTGTTGTATTGTGTTGTTTTGTATTGTATTGTGTTGTATTGAATTGTGTTGTATTTTCTTGTGCTGTATTGTATTGTGTTGTATTGTATTGTAATGTGCTGTTTTGTATTGTATTGTATTGTGTTGTGTTGTATTGTATTGTAATGTGCTGTTTTGTATTGTGTTGTATTGTTTTGTATTGTACTGTACTGTATTGTGTTGTATTGTATTGTGTTGTATTGTTTTGTGCTGTTTTGTATTGTATTGTATTGTAATGTGCTGTTTTGTATTGTGTTGTGTTGTATTGTACTGTATTGTGCTGTATTGTATTGTATTGTATTGTGTTGTATTGTTTTGTGCTGTATTGTTGTATTTTGTTGTATTGTGTTGTTTTGTATTGTATTGTGTTGTATTGAATTGTGTTGTATTTTGTTGTGCTGTATTGTATTGTATTGTGTTGTATTGTATTGTAATGTGCTGTTTTGTATTGTATTGTATTGTGTTGTATTGTATTGTGTTGTATTGTTTTGTACTGTACTGTGTTGTATTGTTTTGTGCTTTATTGTATTGTGCTGTATTGTATTGTATTGTAATGTGCTGTTTTGTATTGTGTTGTATTGTATTGTACTGTATTGTGCTGTGTTGTATTTTATTGTACTGTATTGTGCTGTATTGTAGTGTACTGTTTTGTATTGTGTTGTATTGTATTTTATTGCATTGTATTGTATTATGTTGTAATGTGCTGTATTCCATTGTTTAGTGCTTTGTTGTATCGTATTGTATTGTATTGTGCTGTATTGTATTGTGTTGTATTCTATTATATAGTGATGTGTTGTATTGTATTGTATTGTATTGTGTTGTATTTTGCTGTATTGCATTGTTTAGTGCTGTATTGTATTGTATTGTACTGTTTTGTGTTGTATTGTGCTGTATTGCATTGTTTAGTGCTTTGTTGTATCGTATTGTATTGTGCTGTTTTGTATTGTATTGTGTTGTATTATTTTGTGTTATTTTGTGTTGTATTGTATTGTGTTGTATTTTATTGTATAGTGTTGTATTTTATTGTGTTGTATTGTGGTGTATTGTGTTGTATTCTATTTTAGTGCGTTGTATTGTATTGTGTTGTATTGTATTGTGTTCTATTGTTTTGTGCTGTATTGTGTTGTGTTGTATTGTATTGTGTTGTATTTTATTGTATTGTACTGTACTGTGCTGTATTGTATTGTGTTGTATTTTGCTGTATTGCTTTGTTGTATCGTATCGTATCGTATCATATCTTTGTTGTATGTTGTATCGTATCGCACGATATCGTGTTGTATCGTGCTTTGCTGTTTTGTATTGTATTGTACTGTACTGTATTGTGTTGTATTATTTTGTTTTATTTTGTATTGTATTGTGTTGTATTTTATTGTATAGTGTTGTATTGTGCTGTATTGTATTGTGTTGTATTCTATTGTATTGTGTTGTATTCTATTGTAGTGTATTGTATTGTGCTGTATTGTATTGTATTGTGCTGTATTGTATTGTATTGTGTTGTATTTTGCTGTATTGCATTGTTTAGTGCTGTATTGTATTGTGCTGTTTTGTATTGTATTGTACTGTACTGTATTGTGTTGTATTATTTTGTTTTATTTTGTATTGTATTGTGTTGTATTTTATTGTATAGTGTTGTATTGTGCTGTATTGTATTGTGTTGTATTCTATTGTAGTGTGTTGCATTGTATTGTGCTGTATTATATTGTATTGTATTCTATTGTAGTGTGTTGTATTGTATTGTGCTGTATTGTATTGTATTGTGTTGTATTTTGCTGTATTGCATTGTTTAGTGCTGTATTGTATTGTATTGTATTGTACTGTTTTGTGTTGTATTGCATTGTTTAGTGCTTTGTTGTATTGCATTGTGCTGTTTTGTATTGTATTGTATTGTGTTGTATTATTTTGTGTTATTTTGTGTTGTATTGTGTTGTATTTTATTGTATAGTGTTGTATTTTATTGTGTTGTATTGTGGTGTATTGTGTTGTATTCTATTTTAGTGCGTTGTATTGTATTGTGTTGTATTGTATTGTGTTCTATTGTATTGTGCCGTATTGTTTTGTGCTGTATTGTGTTGTATTGTATTGTGCTGTTTTGTATTGTATTGTACTGTACTGTATTGTGTTGTATTATTTTGTTTTATTTTGTATTGTATAGTGTTGTATTTTATTATGTTGTATTGTGCTGTATTGTATTGTGTTGTATTCTATTGTATAGTGATGTGTTGTATTGTATTGTGCTGTATTGTATTGTATTGTGTTGTATTTTGCTGTATTGCTTTGTTTAGTGCTGTATTGTATTGTATTGTATTGTGTTGTATTGTGCTGTATTGCATTGTTTAGTGCTTTGTTGTATCGTATCGTATTGTATTGTGCTGTTTTGTATTGTATTGTACTGTATTGTGTTGTATTATTTTGTGTTGTATTGTGTTGTATTTTATTGTGTTGTATTGTGGTGTATTGGGTTGTATTCTATTTTAGTGCGTTGTATTGTATTGTGTTGTATTGTATTTTGTTCTATTGTATTGTGCCGTATTGTTTTGTGCTGTATTGTGTTGTGTTGTATTTTATTGTATTGTACTTTATTGTGCTGTATTGTATTGTGTTGTATTTTGCTGTATTGCATTGTTTAGTGCTTTGTTGTATCGTACTGTATTGTGTTGTATTATTTTGTTTTATTTTGTATTGTATTGTGTTGTATTTTATTGTATAGTGTTGTATTTTATTGTGTTGTATTGTGCTGTATTGTATTGTGTTGTGTTGTGTTGTATTGTTTTGTATTGTATTATATTGTGTTGTTTGGTGTTGTATTGTATTGTGTTATATTGTATTGTACTGTTTTGTATTGTTTTGTGCTGTATTGTGTTGTGTTGTGTTGTATTGTGTTGTATTGTATTGTGTTGTATTCTATTGTATAGTGTTGTATTTTATTGTATTGTGCTGTATTGTATTGTGTTGTATTGTATTGTGCTGTACTTTGTTGTATTATATTGTATTGTTATGTATTGTGTTGTTTTGTAATGTGTTGTAGTTTATTGTTTTGTATTGTATTGTATTGTGCTGTTTTGTATTGTGTTGTATTGTGTTGTATTCTATTGTAAAGTGTTGTATTTTATTGTATTGTATTGTGTTGTAATGTGCTGTATTGTATTGTATTGTATTATATTGTGTTGTGTTGTATTGTATTGTGTTGTATTATATTGTATTGTAATGTGCTGTTTTGTATTGTGTAGTATTGTTTTGTATTGTTTTGTATTGTATTGTGCTGTATTGTATTGTGTTGTATTGTATTGTGCTGTATTGTATTGTGCTGTATTTTGTTGTATTATATTGTATTGTGTTGTTTTGTAATGTATTGTATTGTATTGTATTGTGTTGTAGTTTATTGTATTGTGCTGTTTTATATTGTACTGTATTGTGCTTTATTGTATTGTGTTGTAGTGTATTGTATTGTATTGTATTGTACTGTATTCCACTATATTGTATTGTATTGTATTGTATTGTATTGTATTGTGCTGTTTTGTATTGTTTTGTATTGTGTTGTATTCTATTGTAAAGTGTTGTATTTTATTGTGTTGTATTGTGCTGTATTGTATTGTATTGTAGTGTATTGCATTGTATTCTGTTGTAATGTGCTGTATTGTATTGTATTATATTGTGTTGTGTTGTATTGTATTGCATTGTGTTGTATTGTATTGTGCTGTATTTTGTTGTATTATATTGTATTGTATTGTAATGTGCTGTTTTGTATTGTTTTGTATTGTATTATATTGTGTAGTATTGTTTTGTGTTGTATTGTATTGTATTGTATTGTATTATATTGTATTGTTTTGTATTGTATTGTGTTGTATTGTGTTGTATTCTATTGTATAGTGTTGCATTTTATTGTATAGTGTTGTATTTTATTGTGCTGTATTGTATTGTGTTGTATTGTATTGTAATGTATTGTGCTGTATTGTGTTGTATTGTATTGTGTTGTATTCTATTGTATAGTGTTGTATTTTATTGTGCTGTATTGTATTGTAGTGTATTGTGCTGTATTATGTTGTATTGTATTGTATTGTGTTGTGTTGTATTCTATTGTAGTGTGTTGTATTGTGTTGTATTATTTTTTGTTATTTTGTATTTTATTGTGTTGTATTGTATTGTGCTGTATTTTGTTGTATTATATTGTATTGTATTGTAGTGTAGTATTGTTTTGTATTGTTTTGTATTGTATTGTGCTGTATTGTATTGTGTTGTATTGTATTGTATAGTGTTGTATTTTATTGTGCTGTATTGTATTGTGTTGTATTGTATTGTGGTGTATTGTGCTGTATTATGTTGTATTGTATTGTATTGTATTGTGTTGTGTTGTATTCTATTGTAGTGTGTTGCATTGTGTTGTATTATTTTTTGTTATTTTGTATTTTATTGTGTTGTATTGTATTGTTCTGTATTGTATTGTATTGTGCTGTATTGTTTTGTATTGTATTATATTGTATTGTGCTGTATTATATTGTGTTGTATTGTGTTATATTGTATTGTACTGTTTTGTATTGCATTGTTTTGTGCTGAATTGTATTGTGTTGTGTTGTGTCGTAATGTATTGTTTTGTATTGTATTGTGTTGTATTGTATTGTGCTGTATTTTGTTTTATTATATTGTATTGTTTTGTAATGTATTGTATTGTATTGTGTTGTAGTTTATTGTATTGTGCTGTTTTATATTGTACTGTATTGTGCTTTATTGTATTGTGTTGTAGTGTATTGTACTGTATTCCACTATATTGTATTTTATTATATTGTATTGTATTGTATTGTGCTGTTTTGTATTGTGTTGTATTGTGTTGTATTCTATTATAAAGTGTTGTATTTTATTGTGTTGTATTGTGCTGTATTGTGTTGTATTGTATTGTATTGTAGTGTATTGCATTGTATTCTGTTGTAATGTGCTGTATTGTATTGTATTATATTGTGTTGTATTGTATTGTATTGTATTGTAATGTGCTGTTTTGTATTGTTTTGTATTGTATTATAATGTGTAGTATTGTTTTGTGTTGTATTGTATTGTATTGTATTGTGTTGTATTCTATTGTATAGTGTTGTATTTTATTGTATAGTGTTGTATTTTATTGTATAGTGTTGTATTTTATTGTGCTGTATTGTATTGTGTTGTATTGTATTGTAATGTATTGTGCTGTATTGTGTTGTATTCTATTGTATAGTGTTGTATTTTATTGTGCTGTATTGTATTGTATTGTATTGTATTGTAGTGTATTGTGCTGTATTATGTTGTATTGTATTGTATTGTGTTGTGTTGTATTCTATTGTAGTGTGTTGTATTGTGTTGTATTATTTTTTGTTATTTTGTATTTTATTGTGTTGTATTGTATTGTATTGTGCTGTATTGTTTTGTATTGTATTGTATTGTGTTGTGTTGTATTGTATTGTATTGTATTGTGCTGTGTTGTGTTGTATTGTGCCGTATTGTATTGTGCTGTATTGTATTGTGTTGTATTGTGTTATATTGTATTGTACTGTTTTGTATTGTATTGTTTTGTGCTGAATTGTATTGTGTTGTGTTGTGTCGTAATGTATTGTGTTGTATTGTATTGTGTTGTATTGTATTGTGCTGTATTTTGTTGTATTATATTGTATTGTATTGTGTTGTTTTGTAATGTATTGTATTGTATTGTATTGTGTTGTTTTGTAATGTATTGTATTGTATTGTGTTGTAGTTTATTGTATTGTGCTGTTTTATATTGTACTGTATTGTGCTTTATTGTATTGTGTTGTATTGTATTGTATTATATTGTATTGTATTGTATTGTGCTGTTTTGTATTGTGTTGTATTCTATTGTAAAGTGTTGTATTTTATTGTGTTGTATTGTAGTGTAGTGTATTGCATTGTATTCTGTTGTAATGTGCTGTATTGTATTGTATTGTATTATATTGTGTTGTGTTGTATTGTATTGCATTGTGTTGTATTGTATTGTGCTGTATTTTGTTGTATTTTGTTGTATTATATTGTATTGTATTGTATTGTAATGTGCTGTTTTGTATTGTATTATATTGTGTAGTATTGTTTTGTGTTGTATTGTATTGCACTATATTGTATTGTATTGGGCTGTATTGTATTATATTGTGTTGTATTGTTTTGTATTGTTTTGTGTTGTATTGTGTTGTATTCTATTGTATAGTGTTGTATTTTATTGTATTGTATTGTGTTGTGTTGTATTCTATTGTAGTGTGTTGTATTGTGTTGTATTATTTTTTGTTGTTTTGTGTTGTGTTGTATTGTATTGTGTTGTATTTTATTGTGTTGTGTTGTGTTGTGCTGTATTGTATTGTACTGTACTGTATTGTATTGTATTGTATTATGTTGCATTGTATTGTATTGTGTTGTATTGTATTGTGCTGTATTGTATTGTGTTGTATTGTATTGTGCTGTATTGTATTGTATTGTGTTGTATTTTGTTGTATTGTATTGTGTTGTATTGTATTGTATTCTATTATACTGTATTGTATTGTATTGTGCCTCATTGTATTGTGCTGTATTGCATTGTTTAGTGCTGTGTTGTATCGTATTGTACTGCATTGTATTGTGCTTTTTTGTATTGTGTTGTATTGTGTTGTATTATTTTGTTTTATTTTGTATTGTATTGTGCTGTATTGTATTGTGTCGTGTTGTGTTGTGTTGTATTGTATTGTATTGCATTGTGCTGTATTGTAGTCTTTTGTGCTGTACACAAAACAACACAATACAAAAAAGCACAATACAATACAATACAGTACCAGCACAGTACAATACAACACAACACAATAAAATACAACGCAATACAACACAATACAATGCAATACAACACAATACAGCACATTACAATATAATACAACAAAACACAACACAATACAACACAATGCAACAATACAATACAACACAATACAATATAATACAACACAATACAATGCAACATAACACAACACAATGTAATACAACACAACAAAACACAATACAATACAATACAACACAATACAATACAACACAACACAACGCAACAGCACAATACAATACAACACAATACAACTCAATACAGCACAATACAGTACAATACAACACAACAAAACACAATACATCACATTACAACACAACACAAATCAATACAATACAGCACAATGCAAAACAAAGCAACACAATACAACACAATGCAACAATACAACACAACACAACACAATACAATATAATACAACACAACACAATACAACATAACACAACACAATGTAATACAACACAACAAAACACAATACAATACCACACAACACAATGCAACAACACAATACAATACAACACAACACCACAGCACAATACAGTACAATACAACGCAACACAATACAACAAAACACAATACAATACATCACATTATAAAACAACACAAATCAATACAATACAGCACAAAACAATACAACACAATGCAACAACACAACACAATACAACACAGCACAACACAACACAATATAATACAACACAATACAATACAACATAACACAACACAATGTAATACAACAAAACACAAAACAACACAATACAATACAACACAACACAATATAACACAATACAATACAACAGAACACAATACAATACAACACAACGCAATGCAACAACACAATACAATACAACACAACGCAACAGCACAATACAATACAATACAACACAATACAATACAACACAATACAACACAATACAATACAATACAATACAACACAACACAACAATACAACGCAACAGCACAATACAATACAACACAATACAACGCAATACAACACAACATAATACAATACAACACAACACAACACAACAATACAACACAATGCAACAGCACAATACAATACAACACAATACAATACAACACAATACAATACAAGGCAATACAACACAATACAACACAATACAATACAATACAACACGACACAATACAGCACAGTACAATACAACACAATGCAACACAGCACAACACAATACAATACAACACAATGTAATACTACACAACAAAAAACAATACAATACAACACAATACAATACAGCACAACACAACACAATATAACACAACACAATACAATACAACGCAACACAATACAATACAACACAACGCAATGCAACAACACAATACAATACAACACAACACAACAATACAGTACAACACAATACAACACAACACAACAGCACAATACAATACAACACAATACAACGCAACACAACACAATACAATACAACACAATACAACACAACACAACAATACAATACAATACAACACAACACAATACAATACAACACAACACGACACGACACGACGCAATACAATACAGCACAGTACAATACCATACAACATAATGCAACACAACACAACACAATACAACACAACACAATGCAACACAATACAACACAACACAATACAATACAACACAATACAGCACACTACAATACAACACAACACAACGCAACACAACAAAACACAATACAATACAACACAATACAATACAGCTAAACACAATACAACACAATACAACACAACACAATACAATACAATACAACTTAACACAATACAACACAACACAACACAATGCAACAACACAATACAATACAGCACAATACAACGCAATAAAACACAACACAGCACAATACAGCACAATACAACACAACACAACACAATACAGCACAATACAACACAACACAATACAACACAACACAATACAATACAGCACAATACAACACAACACAATACAACACAACACAATACAATACCAGCATAATACAACACAACTCAACACAACACAACAAAACACAATACAACACAACACAATGCAATACAGCACAATCCAACGCAATAAAATACAATACATTACAGCACAATACAATACAATGCCAGCACAATACAACACAACACACTAAAGCACAATACAGCACAATACAATACAATACAATACCAGCACAATACAACACAATGCAACACAACACAATACAATACAAAACAATACAATACAGTACAACACAATACAAAACAACACGACACAACACAATACAATAGAATACAACACACAAAACACAATACAAAACAACACAGTACAATACAATTGTACTGTGTTTGGTGTTGTATTGTATTGTATAGTGCTGTATTCTTTTCTATTATATTGTATTGTATGTGTTTATGGACAGTTTCTGGATCACATACTGTTTTGCCATCATGTTGATTTTCTGTTTCACTGCGACAAACTGTTGTGTTTCCACCATCCACTTCCATGCTTGAGAAGGAGTTTTCTGCTTTTACCACAACGTTTATTTTTCCTAAATGAGAAGAGAGAATAAAATGACTAAATTGTCGAGATAACTTTTATTTCAATATATGTTTAAATGCACAACAAAATACTTATTAGTCACTGTCTCTATGAAAAAATGCAACGATAATTTATAATTAATAATAGAGCATGTTTGCCTATTGTTTGGGTGACACTGTGGCTCAGTGGTTAGCACTGTCACCTCACAGCAAGAAGGTCACCAGTTCGAGTCTGGGCTGGGTTAGTTAACATTTCTGTGTGGAGTTTGCATGTTCTTTCCACGTTGGCGTGAGTTTCCTCCGAATGCTTGCCCACAATCCAAAGACATGTGCTGTAAGTGAATTGGGTAAGCTAAATTGGCCGTAGTGTATGTGTGTGAACGAGAGTGTATGTTTCCCAGTGATGGGTTGCAGCTGGAAGAGCAATCACTGCATAAAACATATGCTGGGTAAGTTGGTGGTTCATTTCGCTGTGGCGACCCCTGATAAATAAAGGGACTAAGCTGAAAAGAAAATGAATGAATGCTGGCACCCATTGTCTTCAACAAAAGAGAAACAATACTAAGGAAGTCAGTGGGTGTCAGTAGCCAACATTTTTCAAAATATCTTCTTTTGTTTTCAACTGACAAACTGGTTTTAAACCAGAGTGAATAAATGGTGACAATGTTTTATTTTGGGGTGAACTATAATTAAACAATACATTTTGAAGTATGAAAATCCATTCATTTTCCTTCGGTTTAGTCTCCATTTCAGAGATCACCACAGTGGAATGAACCGCTAGCTATTGCAGCATATGTTTTATGCTTCAGATGCCCTTCCAGCTGCAACCCATTACTGGGAAACGCCCATACACTAAGGCCAACCTAGCTTATTCAATTCCCCTATAGCGCATGTCTTTGGAATGTGGGGAAAACCGGAGCACATGGAGAAAACCTACGCCAACATGGGGAGAACATGCAAACTCCACACAGAAACGCCAACTGGCGCAGTCAGGACTTGAACCAGCTGCCTTTTCACTTTGAGGTGGCAGCGCTAATCACTGAGCCACCGTGCCGCCAAGTATGAAAAATGTTCTCCAATCATTTTCGTTTTAAAATAAGCAATCAAATACCTGTCAGTATTGTGTTTGAGATGAGGAACACCTGTGGACCTCCGTCCATCATCTGGTGTGTCTCGGAGAAGGACTGATTGTCTCCAGACAGCAGGAACTGCAGGCGCGCGGGAGCTCCTCGTGAAAGAGACACGCTGATATTGAGGACTCGCACCGGACACTGCTCAAGTCCAGGACCCAGATCGACCTCTGCAGTGAGTCCTTCAAGCTGCTCCAGCAAACACAGCTCCAGAGCGCTGGACTGACCCGCTGCCGTCACCTCATTCAGAGCCACTACTGTGAGCTGATGGCAGCCTGGGCCGAGCTGCTGCTGAGCTTCTGGAGAAAAGCTGATGTTTACAGGAACCATTCCTCTGATGGCGGATGCTGAGGCCAGATCTGTGCTTCCATGCTGAACTTTGTAGGTTACATTTGTTCCTGGAGGAGATGAATGATCATTTGCGTTTATTCATTCATTGATCACCCTGATTTCATGCATAGCATACACTGCCTGACAAAAGTTTTGTTGTTATTTGTGTTAAGTGACATGACTTTTGTCAAAACAAAGTCAGACCTTACTGTCCTAATTAAATAATAAAAAAGTCAAGGCATGATCGTGTTTTATTTTGGTAAAATAAGTGTAATCTAGAGCTGTGGTCCCCAACCACTGGGCTGTGGACCGGTACCGGTCCGTGGTACAATTGGTACCGGGCCACATAAGAAATCATAAATTATTTCTGTAGAAAATATTCCCCCCGCGACTTGGTTTCTTCCACTCACCCCCGCCATCTCACGTGAAATGGACTATGCCAAAATCCACCACGGAGCGGGAAGAACGTAGTGGTTGTTGATAGGTTAAAGTTATAAAACAGGTATTATAGAGTCCAAATCAGCAGAGTATTTAAGGATTGTGCATATATGTGTGCGTGCATCGCTAAGTAAGTACCCGAAATCATTGCAATATGTTTCTATATGGAGTTTCACATAATCATACTCATTAGGGCTGTAACATGCCAATGCATACATTTAATTCGGCTATACGGTTGTATTATTGTTAATATGTTCGTCAGTTGAAATGTTTGGCACAGATGTTATGTATTTGATGCATATAAACCTTGATTGAAACATAATCAGACCTCGATAGTGCAACTAGCGCATGCGCACTGAGTTGTTCATGATTAACCTGGATGCACGAGCGCAGCAGCTGTGTTTGCGTGAAGACCCAACCCCCCCACCAACCGGCCCACACCAGTCCGTTGTCAAATTGACAACCGTTAACCGGTCCGCGGTGATAAAAAGGTTGGGGACCACTGATCTAGAGGGCTTTGCCTTTCATATGAGCCACTTCTAATACTGTTACATTTCCTTAATTCTGTCTAGGGAAACACACGCACGCAACAAAATATTAGTGGAGTTTCTTCAATAAAGATTAACAAAATATTTATTAAATGATTAAGGGAGGGTTCCAAGAAAGCTTCAAGAGGGAGTTCAAGCCAAAACAACAAACATAAAGTTCTCTAACAGATAAAAAGGGAAGAACTACTGTAAATAATCTTATCAAAGAAAAATATCTTCACTCCCTTACTAACATAAACAGGAGAAAACAGGTTCAAATGAAAAAATGCCACACCCTCTCTACTAAACCAATCCCAAACTAACAAAAAGTAAAGAGTCAATAACAAAGTAGTATTGAAAACAAGGTGGGCAATAGTATTAACAGAGCTTGAACAAATTAAAGCTAATCAACAGATAATGCTTTAAGAGTTAAAAAAGAAACGAAAAGCCTCACAAAAGAGCCTCCAGTCCACACACACATGCTGTTTCTCAATATGCGTTCTTCAGCGATCTTGTGTCCTCGTGTTCTCGTGTAACATCATCATCAACTGCCAACGTTCAGTTTCAATACTCAAGACCACAAGAACGGAGGACGCGTGAAACTTCCCGAATGTGTTCTTGAAATCAAGGACGCACCAATGCAGACTTGAGCACTAAGTGAAGTTTATTCATAAACTCATTTCGAGAGGATCACGTGATTATGATAGAACACGGCTGGTTCTGCATTAGCATGTATGATCCACCAATCAGGCCTTTCCTAACCCACTATAAAGAGCCAGGGTTTCTCACTACAGCCATCTTCGATTTGAAGAATCCCCTCTTCCACCCCTACCTCTTCACCTTTCTCTCCATAGGGCGGCACGGTGGCCCAGTGGTTAGCACTGGTGCCTCACAGCAAGAAAGGTCATCGATTCTAGTCCTTTAACAGGCCGGTGGTCGTTTCTGTGCGTAGTTTGGATGTTCTTCCCGTGCTCGCGTTGGTTTTCCACAGGTTCTCCGGTTTCCTCCCACAATCCAAAAACATGCACTACAAGTGAATTGATCAATCTAAATTTAGCACTACAGTCAATCTCTCATCCTGCAGCATATCTCTTCATAGCATTCATTTAGTCATCAGCTCCTATCAAGGGGGGAGTTGTCGAGATCTACCTGAGCTCAAGGCTCCCCTCTCGCCCTGCAAACGGGAGGGAGCCCAGGGCTCAAGGACCTTTTGAGCTCAGGGCTCTCTCAGACAGCATGCCAAACTTTGCTTATAATCAATCATCAGCTGTTCATCAAGTGTGAACTCTTGAAACTCGCCCAGGAAGTCCCAGAAGTCATTGCGACTGGAGGTGGGAAGCGCAGCATTTTATAAAGATTTATTATTAAAGTTCAGAGATATGACTTAATTACCTCAGGAGTTTTCCTAAATGAAACAGTGAATATAAACATCACCATTGAATTTTAATAAAGGAATATACTAGGGATGTAATGGTATTGTAAATACCGTCATACCGCAATATTAATTTTTTTCGATATTACCGAACTCGCATGACTCGGTAAAACTATAGGTCTTCTGAGAAAATTTGCTCAGGCGAATGAAGCGAACGGGAGGTAGCGAAAACTACAATTCCCATCAGCCCATGCTTGACCATCATCCCTTGCGGTCTGTTGTTGCTACAGATCCAGTAATGCGGAAATGGAGTGTGCTGCTAGAAGCGGGGATGAAAAAGAGCTGGAAAACTCTAAAGCGGGTGTTGTTGCGCCGCGACAACACCCGCTTTAGAGTACTGAATAGCGGTGTTGTCGCGCGAATTCTTATCAGCTGTGTTGTCGCGTGCGTACTGAATAGCGGTGTTGTCAGTACACTGTTCAGATTGATGCAGACATGAGATCTCTATC
This sequence comes from Danio rerio, assembly GCF_052040795.2. Lineage (NCBI taxonomy): Eukaryota > Metazoa > Chordata > Actinopteri > Cypriniformes > Danionidae > Danio > Danio rerio. Next base: position 71,472,675 of record NC_141027.1, read on the forward strand.
TTACTCATGGTTTGTCCTCTCAAGTGGGGGAAAGACAATGCACAACGTTACCCACTGCTGTCAACCTGGGCCAAGTCATATCTCTCTTGTCCCAGAAGCCTCAGTCCCAAATGAGAGGGTTTTTTTCTATTGCAGGGGACATTGTAAATACCCAGAGATACCAGCTTTTACCAGATTATATTTATATGATAATTTTCCTTTAAACCCATCTCTATCTAAGTGAGTGAGTGATTAATTGTTGAATGTGATGAGTTTTCAACAATACTAAATTGAAACTTTATTTTTTTTACATGGTTTAATATTTTTTGTTATTAAAATTGAAGTTCCTGTTTCAAAGCTTACAGATAGATGGCTAATTTGTATGTCATTGACACTTTTGGCACTTTTTTGGAGTATTTTCATAAGTTTAGTTTTTTCCTGTAAATGATTCAATAAATACCGTACCGTGGCATTCATACCGAGGTATTACCGTACCGTGAAATTCTGATACCGTTACATCCCTAGAATATACGCATTAAGGGTGTTTATTTGCTGAAAGTCACATTCAAATCTTTTTTATTTATATTGTGCAACGTATATTTGTAAAGTCCTCATGCATAGTATATATTTTGAAAAGGGGAAAAGCAATAAATCGTTGTGTGAATGCTGTAATGTTTAAATAATTTTCTAGTAGAAACATGTGAAGGTCACATGACCATCAGGAAGAACGCATCAGTCTCCCGAGTTTGTTTTTCCTAATACACTTGGCAAGACCGGTCTCCGCAAGAACGCAAGTCTGTTCTCTGTCTTCTTGGAATTGAGAAACAGCTACTGTTTTAGTTAGGGCTGTATTTGTGCCAGAACACGCCAAATCTCGAACTTCTGAAATCTGATCAGCACCTTATTTTACCCATCCACTCCTCAACCGACCTCCTCCTCCATTTGCTGTTCACTTTCACTTTCTTCCATGACTCCCCAACCCTCTTCACCTTGTCAGCTACACCCCTCTGATATCCAATGCCCTGCCATTCCAACCTCCCCCGCTCTTGTATTTCGTGCGCAACACCTCTACATCCTTGTGTAACATGCCGGATTCGTTACCCCTATCTGTTCCGACTTTCGAGACCTCGCAATTCACAAATGAAGCACTGGTTCTAATGGAGACATGCTGCTTAAATACCCACTGCCCTTCTCATCCTCCAATCAGTAAGCTGTTCGTCATTGACAGCAGGTGATGGTCATTATCTCCTACTAGAGGAGAGCAGAGGAAAAATGAAAGGAAACACCAAACACAAACATATATGTCCTGGGACTTAACAGCTGCCAATTGATAGAAGTCACGTTATTTTTTTGTTGTTCTTAAACCTTGAATAGGCGACAAGGCTTTTGTCAGGTAGTGTATGTTTTACGCAGTGGATGCCCTTCCAGCCGCAACCCTGTGGAAACCCATATGATAAAACATCTCATCTACTTAATTAAAAACGTAAGTACATAAATATTGAAATCCCTTCAAATAAATAAGCAGTGGTGTAAAGTAACTAATTACAAAAAATCACATTACTGTAATCGAGTAGGTTTTCTCAGGAATTGTATTTTATTAAGTAGTTCTTTTACTCTCCCTTGAGTACATTTTTAGTGCTGTCTCTGTACTTTTTCTCCACTACTTTCCTTCAACCTGCAGTCACTACTTTATTTCTTTCTCGTCTATGGGGATTGGCTAAAGTAAAACAATCCTGTGATTTCTGTCCAATCAAATCACACATAGAAAGTAAATTGGATGATACTGAACAACATCAACACATCAGCGCTTTATAAATGCAGCAAACCTTTTTGAAGCATTAAAAATGTCCAAGAAGATTACCAAAATATTTACACACATTGTCGCACAGACTTTTAACAGACTGGATGTCACTGATGAGAAAATAGATGACTAAAATCACCAAACAGCCTTAAACAAAATGGAAGGAAAGACCAATTGAAGGTAGGACTAGTGCCAGAGCAAGCTGAACTGCCGCTCTAGGCAAAGGACAATCATGCCGCCCTCAACCTGAAAGTGAAAACGGAAATGATCGGATGTTGGGGGGTGGCTGGTGCTGGGTCGCAGACATAACCGAGGGCGCGGTTGTTGAGGGAGGTGGTGCGGACGCCGTCCTATCTATTCTGCCACCCTATACGCGGATATAACTCAGGCGGCGGGGGGTGAGAGAGGTGTTGCGGACATAACTGAGGACGCGGATGTTGATAGAGGTGTCGCGGACGCCACCCTCTCTATTCTGCCGCCCTAGACGGTCACCTAGGTTGCCTCTATGGACGCGCCAGCCCTGGGTAGGACTGAAATTATGAAGGAAGGAAGGACCAAATGAAGGAAGGATTCAAGGAAGGACCGAACAAACTAAGGAAGGGAAGGAAGGAAGGAAGGAACGGACGAATTAATGAACAAAGGACCTAATGAAGGAAGGACCAAAATTATGAACCAAAGAACAAATGAATAAATGAACAAATGAAGGGAGGATCTAAGGAAGAACCAAATTAATGAAGGAAGGACAGAACAAGGGACCTAATTAAGAAAGGAACAAAACTAATAAACAAACGATCGAACGAACGAAGAAAGGACCAAATTAATGAAGTAAGGATTCAAGGAAGAACTGAACAAACGAAGAAAAGAAGGAAGGAATGAACGAATGAACAAAGGACGTAATGAAGGAAGGAACAAAAATATGAATGAGCGAACAAATTATTGTAGGAACGAAGGACCAAATAAATGACGGAAGGAACGAACAAACTAATGAATGAAGGAAGGACAGAACAAACAAACAATGGAAGAAAGGTTGAAAAAAACAAACAAATATAGGAAGATCACTAAATGCACTACAGAATGTTACGTTTACACATCCCTGCACAAACTGCATGTAAATGCATCAGCTCTGCACAGTGTAATACTCACTACTCACTACTCTTGAGTACTTTTGAAAGGTCTGCTTTTTACTCATACTTTGAGTAATGTTTACAGCAGATACTAATACTCTACTTGCACTACATTTTTGAGCAAGTAATGCTACTTTTACTTGAGCATGATTTTTCAGAACTCTTTCCACCACTGTAAATAAGTAAATCTAATAATAATAACAATAATACTTACAATAAAGAAAGGAAAGAACATATATTACCTGCATCTAACTGCACTTCGATTTTCAAAGGGTGATTGTAAAGTGCTTTGCAGTTTGTTCTGTTTGTGGATTGATTCATGCTGTGGCACTTTATAGTCCCGAACTCTCCAAGTGGCTCCTGGATAGTGATGGTTTTGTGGGCCGTCACATGCCAGTCACTTGTACTACACTCGACCGTGACCGTATATAATCCGGCATGACTATATTTATGAACCACATTCTCCATCCTAGAAAGAGATTCCACAGTCAGTCATGGACACTACATAAACAAGATCCATTAATGGTCACAGCAAATGTTTTTCAGCCATTGATAACCTTCCAGTAAAAGAGTAATAAGACTGTTCCAATTTCATAGAGTTTCTTTTAAAGCATGGATAATGTCATTTAATTAAAATAAGATCAGTTAAACAGACTTAAGGATTCATTTTGTTGTCTAAAACTGACAAGATTACCGTTTCGAACATTTTTGTAAGTATAATATTTTGTGTTCAACAAAAGAAACGCAAACTTTACCTATAATACTCAATATCACAATAGTAAATCTTTTAAAAGAGAAGAGATGCTGGGAGAGAGAATATAACAAATAAAACAACGTGCATGCATAAATCAGTTATACTAAATATGTTCATAAGTGAGTCTAAAAGAGAGTAATTTTGAATCCAACTAACTGGATTTAATTTATTATTTCCTTTTCTTTGCCGTTTATTCCCTTTTATTCATAAGGGGTGGCCACAGTGGAATGAACCGCCAACTTATCCAGCATATGTTTTACACGGCAAATGCACTTCTAGCAGCAACTCAGTACTGGGAAACACTCATACACATTCATTCACACACATACAGTACAGGCAAATTAGTTTATTCAATTCACCTGTACCGCATGTCTTTGGATTGTGGGGGAAACCAGAGCCCACAGAGGAAACCCATGCCAACACGAGAAAAACATGCAAACTCCACACAGAAATAATCACCTTGGAATTATAAGGTTCTACCTTCTGCATTCTGAATGACTTTAAGATATTAAGCTTTAAAGTTTTTGCATTCCATAGCAAACACAATGGGTGTAACATTTGTTTTTATTAAAAAAAAGTCTTAAAATGTAAACAACTTATAAAAAAACACCCCATAATGTAAATAAGTTGTCATTTAATAAAATGTCAAATAGAACAAATAGGTAAGGAAATGCCAACTGACCCAGCGACCGTTTTGGTGTGAGGTGACAGTGCTCATCGCTGACGACGCTGAGCCATCATGTCACCTTTATTTTATTATTATTATTATTTTTCATTTTACTTTATTCATTTTTATTCCTTTGACTTAGTCCCCGATTTATCAGGGGTTGCCACAGCATAATAAACTACCTAATTAAATTAAATTAAATTAAATTAAATTATGGTAGGTAGTGGTGTCGCCTTACAGCAAGAAGGTCAAGCCTCGGCTGGGTCAGTTGGCATTTCTGTGTGGAGTTTGCATGTTCTTCCTGCGTTCGCTTTGGTTTCCTCCGGGTGCTCCGCCTTCCCCCACACTCCAAAGACATGCAATACAGGTGAATTGTGTAGGTTAAATTGTCCGTAGTGTATGAGTGTGAATAAGTGTGTGTGTGTGAATGTTTCCCTGGGATGGGTTGCAGCTGGAACGGCATCCGCTGTGTAAAAACATATGCTGGAAAAGTTGGCGGTTCATTTCGCTGTGGTGACCCCGGATTAATAAAGGGACTAAGCCGAAAAGAAAGAAATGAATATTTAATTTAATTTAATTTAATTTAATTTAATTTAATTTAATTTAATTTAATTTAATTTAATTTAATTTAATTTAATTTAATTTAATCAAAGAACCACCCAACACAAAGCTGTCACTGAGTTACTATGGTTAATACTATTGTTTTAGAGAAGTGCATTCATTTCTAACTGTGATCAAAACTGACTGAAACCAGGTTGTTGCTAGAAGGGATACATCTGCGGCTAGAATTTAACGAGAATTATTTTACGTCATATAATAAATTACCCATTAATTGTATTTTATTTACATCTTCCCCAACCCTCACAGTAATGTACAAATATTAATCATTGCTGGCACAAGGTCGCTGGTATTAGTCCCGGCTAGGCCAGTTGATATTTCTGTGTGAAGTTTGCATGTTCTCCCAGGTTGGCGTAGGTTTCCTCCGGTTTCCCCTACAGTCCAAAGACATGTGCTATAGGTGAACTGAGTAAACAAAATTGGCCTTAGTGTATGAATGTGTGTGTATGGGTGTTTCCTAGTACTGGGTTGCATCTGGAGGGGCATCTGCTGCTTAAAACATATGCTGTAATAGTTGGTGGTTTATTCCAACTATTACACCAACTATTATCGTGGCCACCCCTAATAAATCAGGGACTAAGCTGTAAGAAATGTAATAAATGAATGAATGATTCAATTAAAGAAAAGAAAAAATTAGATGAAGACTTCACATTACAAGAAATAAGAAAAGCTATTGACTCCATGAAATCAGGAAAAGCTGCAGGCCCAGATGGGCTCCCTATAGGCATTTATAAGATGTTTAAAGAAAAGTTGCTAACTCCTTTTATGGAAATGATAATAGAGGCATATCATCAAGAGCTTTTGCCTACATCAATGAGAGGAGCTTTAATTACATTATTACCGAAACCAGGGAAAACAAACACAAAATGTGAAAATATGCGCCCAATTAGTTTATTGAATTCAGACACAAAAATATTAAGTAAAATTTTAGCTAAGAGGTTAGAAGGTACATTACCAAATTTAATAGGAGAAGATCAAAATGGTTTTATAAAGCGTAGGCAAGGATTTCACAATGTTCGAAGAGTCCTAAATATACTTCATGAACAAAGGGGTGAACAAGATACTGCTCTATTATCATTGGATGCTGAAAAGGCCTTCGATCGGGTTGAATGGTCTTATTTGTTTGATGTGATGGATAGATTTGGGTTTGGTGAAAAATACTGTAGGTGGGTTAGACTATTGTATAATTGTTCTACGGCAGAAGTGTTGACAAACAATATAGTTTCAAAACCATTTGAAAAAAAAAAAAAAAAAATGAATGAATGAATGATGTGAGTGTTTGCAGCCCCTCTAGACTTTACCCTGAAACTAGCGGTGCATTTAACAAATTTATTGCACAACTTCCAGCCAATCAGAATCAAGAACTCCAACAGGCCATGGAAAACATTTTTAAAGTATGCTGAAGTGTATTTCGTTTTCACTAGGGTTAACATTGACACATTTACAGTATTTATATTGTATTCTTATCAGTCAGTTTATCGTGTGCCATTATGAGATGCAGATATGCAACACTCACTTCTCCGGACTGTAATTATCAATGATGTGTCCATCTCCAGCATTCAATGTGCACGTGAGATTGCCTTGAAACGGATGAAGCAACCACTTCACTGTGATAGTAATGTTGTCAAAGATGGCGGCCAGTTTACTCATCAGCAGATGAAGAGCTGAGAACAACAACCACACAAAAAAGTTCATAAACTGACATGTTTTATTCACATAATATAATATAAAGAGTATTTTCCTGTGTTTTCTCTTGGGTAATGCCTCTGCAACTTAAAGGGGTATGCTATAAAACAATTCTGTAAATTAAAAGTTTTCGTATTTAGTGATTCCCAAGTGTTTATTTGGGTATCATGGTTTTGAATTGCATTATGGGATGTTGATTTCTGCTCTTTCGGTTTTTGATGTTGAAATTTCAGCTCTACAGTTTAACAAAGTGACTTTTATTGACATTTTAGTAGTTTGAAATAATGTGATGTATAAGAAATAATATATAATTTTGTACATTAATAGAAAATGTACTGGCAGTTTATTATTGTAATATAAAAAACCAACCCATACAACATACCAACTCATAGCGCTTCACTTTTTCCAAATTTTTTATGCTACAACCTGATTCCAAAATGGATTAACCATTTATTTCCTCAAAATTCTAACACAATCCCCTATAATGACAATTTGAAAACTGTTGCAAATTTATTACAAATAAAAAACCTGAAAAATCACATTTACATCAGTATTCACAGCCTTTGCTCAATACTTTGTTGATGCACGTTTGGCAGCAATTACAGCCTCAAATCTTTTTGAATATGATGCCACAAGCTTGGCACACCTGTCTTTAGGAATTTTTGCCCATTCCTCTTTGCAGTGCCTCTCAAGCTCTATCAGGTTGGATGAGAAGCGATGGTGTACAGCCATTTTCAGATCTCTCAAGAGATGTTCAATAGGATTTAGGTCTGGGCTCTGGCTGGGCCACTCAAGGATATTTACAAAGTTGTTGTGAAGCCACTCCATTGATATATTGGCAGTGTGCTTTGGGTCATTGTCCTGCAGGAAGATGAACCATCACCCCAGTCTGAGGTCAAGAGCACTCTGAAGCAGGTTTTCGTTCAGGATGTCTCTGTACATTGCTGCATTCATCTTTCCCTCTATCCTGACTAGTCTTCCAGTTCCTGCTACTGAAAAACATCTTCACAGCATGATGCTGCCACTACCATGCTTCACTGTAGGGATGATATTAACCTGGTGATGAGCCGGTGTCTGGTATTCTCCAAATGTAACCCCTGACATTCTTGGTCCTTCTTGGTCCCCCTTGGTCCTTCTCCCCCGATCGAAAGAGGGAGTTTCATGACCCTTTAAATCTAAGGTAATTAGTCTACCTTTATTACTGTGTAGTTTCATACAAAGCGTAAAGATGCCTGGCATTTTTTCAACTCACTGTGCCTGGTAAATGTGAGCATGACATACCACATGTGCGTACATTCCTATTTGCATGCTAAAAAGGTACATCTACATTTGAAGTAACAAAACTGAGCGCAGAAAAGATGCTGTATTTGAAAGTCCTCTTTTGTTGACTCGCAATATCAGACCTGTACATTGCAAGGCCCCTGTATGCAGTTGAATTTAAATTAAATAAATTTTATTTAATTAACTTTTATTTGTATATCGCTTTTACAATGTAGATTGTGTCAAAGCAGCTTCACATAGAAGATCATAGTAAATTGAGACAGTGTAGTTCAGTTTTCAGAGTTAAAGTTCAGTTTAGCTCAATTCAGTGTGGTTTAATAATCACTACTGAGAGTCCAAACACTGAAGAGCAAATTCATCGATGCGCAGCTCTACAGGTCCTGAACCATGCAAGCCAGTGGCGAAAGCGGTGAGGAAAAAACTTCACCAATTGGCGAAAGTGAAGAATTCAAAAACCTTGAGAAAAACCAGGCTCAGTTGGGCACGACCATTTCTCCTATGGCCAAACGTCTTGTGAAGAGCTGCAGTCTAGGTGCTGAAGGCTGGAGCACGCTGGAGCATCACAGGAATCAATCTAATGCTCTTCACTCCTCCAAGACCACAACAGCAGCTGCTGAAGATACGGCCTGGTCCAGGATTATGGAAACCTTGGGATCGTTTCGTCGCTGGTCTTGGATCACATCAATGGCACTGCATAGTCTCTGGGTGCCTCGGGATGACTATTCCCAGGTGGCAATAGAGAATAAAGAGAATAATTAGCGTAGCTGCTGTTCATAGCAACCCAAGCTCATACTGGAAACGTAGCCCCGCGGACGTTTCTGGAGACCGCGATTTACGTGGCCGGAGGTACGTACGGATGCGTTTAGTTTTTTTCGAGCGAACGCTGCGGGGCGGTGTGGCGCCGCACGCTCCTCCTCTTCTTGCTCGCCGGCTGACGGCTCGCCTCTGAGTGGAGGGCTTTCCCGATGCAACCAGTTTGTCCGCTTAGCTCACAGCGTTGCGTCGGTGGAGGCCCCGGAGGAGGAGCCGGCCGCGGGGACGACGACAGGGATTGAGTCTGGGGAACAGCGGTTCCAGAAATCAGGTAAGATAAAAAACAGAATCCGAAAAATACGGGCAAGAACGCGGCGGGATCCGAAAACACCGTCGAAATCGAAGACGAGGGCTTTTGCTTTTTTTTTTTTTTCTGGACGGCTTTTGCAAACCGTCGCTTGGGTTTAGGAAAGGAGGAGGAGGAAGAGGAGGGCGGCCAGGTCGGCCAATCCGGCTGCTTTTCGCGCGAGAAGAACGCGGGCGCGAACGGCGCGCGCTCCCGGATCCGCGAAAACAAAAACCGCTCGAATACGTATCTCCCGGAACGTATCTCGCGGTCCGCAGAAACGTCCGCGGGGCTACATTTCCACAATGAGCCCGGACTGGTTCATAGTGTGTATAAACGAGATGTGTGGAGCACATACATGCATCATACCGCTATGTGATGCTTTACTAAAAAGATAGGTCTTTAATATTCTTTTTAACTGCACAAGTGTGTATGAACCTCAAACATTGTCAGGAAGGCTATTCCAGAGGAGCCATAAATGAGAAGGCTCGAAATATGTAAATACTTCACACCGATCAAAGAAGTCTAGCGAGCCGCATGTGGCTCGGGGCACATAAAATGTCCAGGTCTGCTTTAAACTATTCAAAATGTTAATAAAAGTCACTTTTTCAAACTTTTCAAGGTAAAAAGTTGTTGTAATATAAATCAAGATCCCATAATGCAATTCAAAAGCATAAATAAATGGGGAAAAATAAAAACATGAGTCACAAAACTTTCTTTTTCTTCTGGTAAACACAAATGAAGATATTTTGAAGATTGCTGTAACCATTGACGTCCATAGTATGTTTTTTCCTACTGAAGTTCCTTCTAAAAACAGCATTTTCCAACTGGGAGTCAATGGTTACAGGTTTTCAACTTTCTTCATGATATCTTCTTTTGTGTTCAACAACAGAAAGAAACTTCTGAACCACTTGAGGGAGAGTAAATAGTGAGTAAATATGTACTTTATTTTGTCAACTACACCTTTGAATGTTCTCATACAATCCATCTAATCAATCCATGCAATCAGTCACGTAGTGGAGTAATAAAGCGTCTAAAGGCCACAGTGTGTGTCATATATAAGAGGCAATAACGATCCACATTATCAACATCAGATATGTAAGATATTGGTAACATTGATATTTGAAAGATATGTTTGGAGTTACATCATATTAAGGTGAAGACATGAATTCTGACCCTCTTTGCAATGATATTCCACTGACAAGTAGCTCCCGATTGCTGGACACGGCTCTCCAAAAGATGAAATATCGGCAGTAGCTTGACACACCTGCAGCCCGTGACAGTGCTCTTGAAGAAAACACACACAAAAACCTTCAGTTTTACCTTCAGCATGCAAATAATCCATAACAGTAATCACTATATCCTGCTGGATACACTTCAATGCCTGTGCAAATAAAGCATTGTGCAAAATCCCTCTGTAAATATTGAATTCTAGTGTACTTTTGCCATCATCTTTTTATAGCTGAGGTGGATGCAATCTGATAAGTGCTTTGGTGAAAGCTTTTTGCATTGTATGGTGGCCATATCTTCCCCCAAATGATACCTTGTACAAGTAAGGGAGTGGTTAAATAAAACACTTATGCAGATATTATCAATCTTTTACAAACCCTAAAATAACTACATGTTATTTATTGTCTAGGGCACTTTAATTATGATAAACACAATAAAAAAGTTGGTCACTTTATTTTAATGTACAATTCAAGTTATTAACAAACCATTAACTAAGAATTTTGGCTCAATACACTAACAATTACCTGCTTATTAATAGTTAGTAAGGTAATGATTGGGTTTAGGGATTGGGTAGGGATGAAAAATAAGTACATACTTTATAACTGCTAATAAAACTGTTAATATCTTAATAACAGCTAGTACACAAGTCTTGACAAAAGTCTTGTCGCCTATCCAAATTTTAGAAACAACAAATAATTACTTGACTTCCAGTTGATCATTTGGTATCAGAAGTATCTTATATGAATGGCAAAGCCCTCTAGAATACGCTTATTTTACTTAAATAAAATATGATCATGCCTTGATTTTTAATTATTTAATTATAACAGTAAGGTGTCACATAACCAGCGATCGCTCTTCAGAGATCGCTGGTTCTCACACGAACATTATGGACTACACTTCCGCCTTCTCTTGGACTACAAATGCATACATGCTCTCCGGTCACACTCACGCCTGCTCATTCATCTAGACTGATTACACACGCTACACCTGAGGACTATCAGAGACTCATTAGACACCCTACTTAAGCCACTCAGTCACCCATCCAGTTGGCAGAGTCTTGTTAATCTGTTGATAGCATTACAAAGCGTCTTCCGTGTTTAGACTTTAGCCTTTATCCGTGTTCTCCTGTTTAGACGCCTGCCTTACGACCTATTGCCTGTTATACTACTATGTATACTACTATACTACTACTATGAATTCCACTATTAACACAGAGACACGTCATAGATGGTCAGAGGGAAAGACTGATATACCTGACACAGCATCTATTATATCCACCCAGCTGCAGTCCTCCTGCTGTGGAGATGTTTTTGAAGGAGTCCGGCTGGTCCTGCAGTAATGCACCGTCTTCCTGCCGTAGAAGCTGTCATCAATCTCTAACACTCGCCCAGAGCCACACTGAAGCGTTGCATTATGATCAGCACAGGCTAAAGAGCGGCCAGACTCTGAAAAACACCCATCATTAACATGTTAAGACCAAAACAAACAGGACAAACAAGGGGTGTCCAAACTAAATCTTGAGGGTTTAGCTTCAACCCTAATTAAACCCACCTGAACCAGCTAATCAAACTCTTTCTAGGTATACTAGAAACCTCCTATCAGGTGTGTTGTAGCTAAACTCTGCAGGACACCGGCACTCCAGGACCAAGCTTGGACACCCTACGCATAGGGGCTCTTTTTTCTACCTTTTAACACTTACAAGTTCATCTACCTAACTGTTTCGTGCATTCACACAAATGAGTGTCTGGATTATCTTTTGGTTGGAGGTGTAGTGGTAAGGGAAAGTGTCATACATCCCTTCAAATTAAGAATTTTTGGAAACACTACAAATGAAGGGGTTTAAGAAATTTCCCTGAATTTACTAGCTACTGCAGAAACATGGTTGCTAAAGTGAACAAGAAGACCTACAAGTGTAGGTAAATTTTCATAATAAAGGCTTTTACTATAAACAAGCATGCTTTGTTAAATTCATGACGGCATTCATGCTTTAGATGGCACGCTCTTCAAATACATTTTCCGAAAATTGTTAAATATAATATCCTCTTCATGAATCCAACAACAGTGGTAGAAAGAGTAATGAAAAACCATACTCAAAGTATAAGTAAAAAAAGTAGCCCGTTTAATGGTACTCGAGAGTAGTGAGTATTATGATGTAAAAGGCTGGTGTGTTTACATGCTATTTGTGCATTTGTGTGAGAAAACGTAACATTCTGTAGTGCATTACATGATTATTTAGAGATTTTGTGATTGAAATACAGTCATCTTTATCATCAGTCTAAATAGTATAATGTACTGAATGTGTGCTTGTGTGTGAAAACGTAACATTCTGTAGTGCAGTTAGTGATTATTTAGAGATATTTGATGATTTCAATCCTCATACAGTAGCATCATCTCTCGGTCGGTTGTGTGTGATTATAAAGTAAAGGATAAAGTAGTGACTGCAGGTTGAAGGGAAATAGTATAATAAAAGTACAGCAGAAAAAAAAATGTGAAATAAAAAGTAAACAATTTTAAAATGTCTTATGAGAAAAAGTACTCAATTACAGTAATTTTACTATTTGTAATTTGTTCCTTTACACCATTGCTGCTACCCAATGACTTGCCAAAATGATACTTCCTGATGACTTGACTACTAGATGAAAAAATTCTAGTAGCGGGGAAATTACAGCATGTCTATGGTTACATCTATGAATATAAGCACTATGTAAATACCACTGGTGGAAAGAGTACTGAGAATACTTAAGTAAAAGTACCATTGCTTGCCTAAAAATGTAGTATGAGTAGAGTAACAGTATGTGTTGTAAACATTTCTCAAAGTATGAGTAAAAAGTAGCTCTTTTAAAAGTACTCATGAGTAGTGAGTATTATGCTGTTAAAAGTTGATGCATTTACATGTAATTTGTGGATGTGTAAACGTTACATTCTGTAGAGCATTTAGTTATTGCTCAGCAGGCACACAATGTCATAAGACGTTTATATTAGGTTAGATTTAGGTTGTGATGTCAGGTGACCAAATTTGAATGTCTAGCCAGCGTCTAAGGACAACATTATTGATGACGTTGATATTTGGTTGATTTTAGGTTGTTAGAAAGTGAGCAAAATCCAATGTCGAGCCAGCATCTTAAACCAACATCCTATTGACATCAAATACTGACATTTATTCATCAGGTATGGCAACCAAAATTCAACATATGATAGATGTCATAGTGGTAACGTCAACACAACTTCAAGCTGTAACATCATTAGACGTTGATATTTGGTTGGTTTTAGGTTGGACGTTGGATATTGACATCAGGCTTACGTTGAGTTCTGATTTTCATTTCCAAACAAAATGCAGCGTCTCCACGACATTAGGGTAAAATTTAAATCTGACGGCATGTTGACGTCTTGTGTCTGCTAGGTGTTTAAAGCCATTTCGGTCATCATACTGTAAATATAGATCATCTTCTTATCAGTGACATGCATCTAAACCAGGGGTACCCATACTCGGTCCTGGAGGGCCGGTGTCCTGCAAAGTTTAGTTCCAATCTCAATTAGACACACCTGGAATTGCTAATCAATCTCATACTAGGCTTTCTAGAAACATCCGTGCAGGTGTGTTGAGGCAAGTTGGAGCTAAAATCTGCAGGACATCGGCCCTCCAGGACTCTCTGTTAAATCTCTGATCTAAACATTCTCTTGGTCAATGCGTGTAAAGATTTTGGACATCTTCTTGGACACTTTTAATGCTTCCAAACAGTTTGCTGCAATGTAAATATGGTGAATACACAGTAAGCTTGTGCCATTTTTAATAAAAAATAAATAAAACATTTCCAAGTCTGAAACAACTTTGTTAATGAGTAATGTGTTGCATGTGATGTGTGAATTGTTTCATCAATGCTCTCATTTTTGTCTTCAACTAAAGTAGCAAAACTTGATTACTTTGATTATAGTAGAATATCGCAAATTCCTAATGTGCAGTAAGTTACTGTAAAAGTTAAAAAATGACCCACAATGCAGTGCATATTACAGTAGTGAACTGTAAAGAATGTATGTGGTATTTTACTGGCCGTTTTTGCAGTAAATAACTGTAAAATTGCAACAAACTCTAACAGTGAACTCAAGTAAAGTACTTTGATTACAGTAGAATACTGTAAATTCCTAATATGCAGTAAGTTACTGTAAAAAAAAACTTTAAAATGACCAACAATGCAGTGCATATTACAGTAGTGAACTGTAAAGAATGTATGTAATATTTTACTGGCTGTTTTTGAAGTAAATAACTGTAAAATTACGGCAAAGTCTAACAGTCTAGAGACATATGATAATGTATGTGGGTTTTGTAGTGGTGTCTCATTGCTAAAGGGAATATTTTCATACCTAGCCCTTTACATTCTGTTTCAAAGGGGTGTAGGGGTTTAAAATAGAATTGGGATTGGGAGACCAACCAAACTCGCAGATGAAGAAGAGCTCCTGGCTGCAGTTTCTGCTGGTTTCCCACTGAAATCCAGAATCTCTCTGGATGAAGCCACAGGAGGAGTTCAGCCACGGCTCCTGGACCCAGTTGGAGTAACTAACATCTGATCCATCCAACCATGACAAGGGACCTGAGGACAAAGTGTAACAAAACAACCCAAAGTTGTAACCCTTCAATTAGGTCATGGTATTAACAAGCCATTGACTAACACTACTAGCTTAATAAACTACTAGTTAGCTGTTTATTAATAGTTAGTAAGGTAGAAGTTGGTAGGATTAGGGATCCAAAATAAGATCATACTTTATAACTACTGATGAACAGTTGATATCTCAATAATAGGCAGGTAATAAGCAGTGGTTAATACAGTGTACACAAAATAAGTTGACTTAAAATTGTAAGGCAACTTGCTGCAGAGTTTTGTTGAATGGGCTCAAAATGTAACCCAAGTACTTCATTACTTAGGTTATTTAACTTAACTCAATTTAAGTTGAGTTGAATAAAAAGCTCTAAATCTAGTTGCCTTACAATTTTTAGCTGTCAACTTTTTTTTACAGCAACAACTTTTAACCCAAGTACTGCACTTGGCTTGATTTAAGTTGAGTCAACTCAAAAAGCAATGTAGCGAGTTGCCTTAAAATGTTAACTTCTCTCTGATAAATCGGAGAATAAGCTGAAGGAAAATGAACGAACGAACGATACTTTTTATTTGGTCTTGTTAAAAATAACCAAACAACTGTTTAACATTTAGTTTTCATATCTCAGCATTAGTAAAGACTATAAAATGAAAACACTCTGCATCAAATTTATTGTAGTAAGTGATTTTACGTATGTTACATGCAAGTTTGTTGTCTTGAAAATCCTTTTAATTGAAATATAATTAGGTACAATAAATAAAGTATAGGTGAAACAATGTTTTATCATCATTTAATAAAACAGACACATTTATATAAACATGGAACGCCAAACAGACTTTTGACTAATACTTATTCAAATATATAATAGAATAATTTGTCACAATAATGTTATAAATAAATATCTCATTAATGTGTAAAACCTGTGTTTGTATAATGTAACAAAACCTTTACTACTCTGTAAGAAAATGCTACGTTCCACACACTTCATTCATGTTATTTATTTTGTTGTTTTTATAATATAAGGGGATTCAACAAAAACAAATAGGTTGTCCCAAAAACAACTTTAGAATTGTGTTGTTTCAACTCATTTTAAAGAAGTAGCTTTATTTTTCAAAATCTGGAAACCATTTAGGCTTTATATTAGTGATGCTGACTTGTAACTCTTTATAGGCTGGACTGGTTTGGCATTCGCTAGGTTGTGAATCCTAAACACTTCTCTTTTTATTATTTATTTATTATATACATTTTTTTGTCTTATACTTTCTAGGTGATATTGTATTAGGTTGTGTCAGGCATTATGTGTATTGTAAAATGGCCTTTGTACTCTTTCTGTTCTAGTTAAGGTTATTGTTAATTTTCTTATGCTAGAAAAAAAAAGAAAAAATGTTAAATCCACTTGAATTTGTAAAAGACATTAAGTTAACTTAACCAGTCAGACAGTTACAGGTCATCCAGTACGCTGCGGCCAGGATCCTGACCAGAACCAGGAAATCAGAGCACATCACACCTGTCCTCAAGTCTTTACACTGGCTCCCAGTTACATTCAGATTATATTTTAAAGTATTATTTCTTGTCTATAAATTACTAAATGGCATAGGACCTCAATAAATTACAGATACGCTCACTGAATACAAACCCAACAGATCACTCAGATCTTTAGGATCAAATAAACTAGAAGTTCAGTCAAAGCAGGGTGAATCTGCTTTCAGCTACTACTCGCTGCTGGAATCAGCTTTCAGAAATGATCAGATGTGCTCCAACATTAGGCACATTCAAATCAAGACTGAAAACACATCTGTTTAGCTGTGCCTTTACTGAATGAGCACTGTGCTACGTCCGACAGATCCCCTATTATGTTTTTCTTTTCTTTTTTATTCTTTTATAACCTGTTTTAACACATTTTTATTTGTTTTATCAGTTTTTTTTAATCATTTCTATTATTTGTTTTTATTTTTCTTATGCTTGTCTCTTTTCATTCATTCATTCATTCCTTTTCTTGTTGGCTTAGTCAATTTATTATTACAGGGTCACCACAGCGGAAGGAACCGCCAACTTATCCGGCAAGTTTTTAGGAAGCGGATGCCCTTCCAGCTGCAACCCATCTCTGGGAAACCTCCACACACACTCATTCAAACAGTCATACACTACGGACAATTTAGCCTACCCAATTCACCTGTACCACATGTCTTTGGACTGGGGGAAACCGGAGCACACGGAGGAAACCCACACGAACGCAGGGAGAACATGCAAACTCCACACAGAAACGCCAAGTGAGCCGAGGCTTGAACCAACGACCCAGCGACCTTCTTGCTGTGAGGCGAACGTGCTACCCACTACGCCACTTGTCTCTTTTATTCTTGTTTATTCTTGTTTATGTAAAGCACTTTGAATTGCCACTGTGTATGAAATGTGCTATATAAATAAACTTGCCTTTCCTTAATCAATTTGTGTTGGGACAACATCAAGAAACTGTGTGGAACCCAGCATTTTTTACAGTGTACATAACATTGTTACACTGATTGACTTTTTAATGGAAGCCTTGAGTAAATGATGGCAAAAATGTCCTTAAATCTGAGGATTTTCTGGTATCATTTTTAAAAATAGCATCCATTATCCATCTTGCCAAAACAAATTTTTACTTGGCTACCCTGATTTAACACCATCTAAATGAATCGCCCCTGTAAACCTTGATAATACCATAGTTACCCTAACCTAACTTAACTGTTGTCCCTAAACAAGGTGGCAAAAGCTGTGATCGTATCTCTGACACGTACAACAGTTAAACCCTCTTTGTAATTACAAAAGGAGACATGGCAATAAGTGATGCTTCCTTATGGGGCTGTAAAGGTCTTTGTTAAGCCATAGACCAATTAACAGCCTGCTGCTCAGGAGAGATAACGCAAATTAGCAAGCAATAATGGTGGAAAGTTACAATGTAAGTGATTGAAAACTTAATCTGTGTGTGAAACCCATCTGACAAGGACGATAAGACTTCTTAACAGTCTGTGTCTCATTAGCTTGTTCTGATAAGAGATTGCTGAAAAACAGGGCTCAAAAAAGTCTTTGACTTCTATAAAATGTATTGTAAAGAAGATCAAATATTAGGTTGTTTTGTAGGATAAGACTATTTTGATGTTTAATTAATTAATTATTAATTAATTCATTCATTCATTCATTTTCTTTTCGGCTTATCCCTTTAATATTCTGGGATTGCCACAGCGTAATGAGCATATGTTTTACACAGCGAATGTCCTTCCAGCTGCAACCCATTACTGGGAAACATCCATACAGACTCAAAAGGAAGGAAACCCTCGACGGAAAAGCCAGGGAGAACATACAAACTGCACACAGAACCAGCGACCTTCATGCTGTGAGGCAATTGTGCTACCCACTGCGCCACTGTGCTGCCCTTATTAATTACTAATTAATTAATTACTTTTATTTCGTAACATTGTTGTTTAAGGTTATCAAAATGATTGTACAAGGTGCTTTTACAGACATAGTCAAAGGTCAAGTTTTACAAAAACTGTGCAATGGGTTGTAGAAATTGCAGTATTCCTTAAAAATAAGCAAACAGATAGATGGAGGTAAGGGAAAAAAGAAAAAAGGGAAACATCATACCATCTATGCACTAATATTGGCGACCAATTAGTCATATAGTCTCTGGAAAGGCACAAAAAACTAAATATATACAGTTGAAGCCAGAATTATTAGCCCCCCTTGTTTATTTTTCCCCAATTTCTGTTGAACAGAGAGAAGATTTTTTCAACACATTTCCAAACATAATAGTTTTAATAACTCATCTCTAATAACTGATTTATTTTATCTTTGCCATGATGACAGCACATAATATTTGACTAGATATTATTCAAGACACTTCTATACAGCTTACAGTGACTTTTAAAGGCTTAACAAGGTTAATTAGGTTAACTAGGCAGGTTAGGGTAATTAGGCAAGTTATTGTATAATAGTGGTTTGTTCTTTAGACTATTGGAAAAAGTTAGTTAAATTAGTTTAAAGGGGCCAATAATTTTGTCCTTAAAATAGTTTTTAAAAAAATTAAGACTGCTTTTATTCTAGCCGAAATAAAACAAATAAGTGTTTGTACAGAAGAAAAAATATTATCAGACATACTGTGAAAATTTCCCTGCTCTGTTAAACATAATTTTGGAAATATTTAAGAAACAGAAAAATATTCAAAGGGGGGCTAATAATTCTGACTTCAACTCTATATTTTCATCATCACCGCACATTCCTATAATATAGACATGTCATTTGAAAAAAGAACATTAGAACAGAACAAGAGAAAATAAAAAAACAACAACAAAAGTAACAAACAAACAACAAAAGACCATTCCCTGAGCCTCCAACAACCCTCCTCCAAAAAAAAAAAAAAAAAAAAAACCTAATTGACACACAAAACCATTTCTCTCACATGTGAGGGCAGGTGATCTACAAAAGGAGACCATATATTTTGAAAACTCTGTATGTTGTCATTAAGCACAGCTGCAAGCCTCTCATGGGGCAAAATCTCTCTGCAGTCTGCACCATTGTGTCACAGTAAGTGTTTTTTATCCATCTAATAAGGATGTATTTTCTTGCCACAAGTAGCAGTTTATTTAACAGTTTATAACCTGTTGTAACAAGGGTCAATGACATTGCTTGGGTTTTAGAAGGGAGTCCCAAAAGAAAAAGAATGATATTTTTTAAAAATTTGATCCTAAAAATTTCTGCTAATTTCATATGCAACAAAGTTCCAGAATCTTAAACTGAAATGTGATGTGCCCCTCCAAGTTAAGTCATAACATAACTATACATTAACAGCTCATCATGTTGGTTACTTTTAGCTTAAACTTAAATGTTAATTAGTACATTAAATGACAACATGTACTAAGAAGTAATTAAGGTAGGGCAGTAGCGTTGCTACAAGTAGTGACGCTACTAGCTTAACTACTTTTTTCAGTAGCGTGGCGGTAGTATCACTATTTTCTAAATCAAAAAGCTTTCAGTAGCAAAGCTATTTTATTAGTCAAGTAGCGCAGTAGCATCCACACAAGCTATATTAACAGATCGTGCATCAATAAGTGACGGCACCGACATTCACGGAGCTGTGAGGCCAGTGTCTAGCAGATGAAAGTAAATCCATATGATGGCAAGAATGGCGATTTCTTCATCCTCCTGTTTTACGGTGTTCGACTACAACGTTTTTGGTGCGTCTAGTGGCAATTTTTGTTTAAAGAGGCTTTCTTTGTGGTAAGGAGGACAAAGTCTTACCCAGGGTGTCTTTTCAAAGTTTTATTCTTTGCAAAGAAGGTCACAATCATAGAGCAACAACAGTTTCTGCAGAGTGAGACACTGAAAACAGAGTGTGCTCTCTCTTATATCTGGTTTCTCCCTTGTACTGCTTACGTTTTCACTAAAGACATGCACTAGACACATGCATCATGGATTATAGTTATCGTTCCCCTGTATTTGGATTCTTGTTTACTGCTTCAGGTTTGGCCTCTAATCAGGTCATATCATGTTTACGGTAGGTGTCTAAACCTTACCCATGCCCCTTACAAAACAAGAAGACAAACAACATTACACAACAGGGCCCGGTTTTTCAAAAGTAATTCACTAGGATTTTGGATAAGGGATTGGATCAAATCTTGAAAATGGGTTTTTCAAAAGAAAAAAACGGATTACATAATCGGATTAGATCACGTAATCCAATCTTGGTTTTGATCCGGATCAAACCTTTAGTTTGGGTTTTTCAGACCTTTTTTGTTGGATCTGGATCACTTTGATCCAAAAAACCTGGATTAAACTGATCCCATCAGAAGGGTAGATTTAGCGTGGATTTCATGCCCAAAATGTAATGAAAACTTGTAAAATGTATGAAATAATACTATTTTTGGATCATGCACCATCTTACGAGATATACTATTTATTCATAAGGTTTTCATTTTATTTGTTCATCCGTCAGGGTATAGTGATTATTGGCTTTAATGTATTCAGCCTTTCAGTATAGGCCTAAAGCAAAGTAGAAAGAGTTTGGCCTCATAAAATAATCCCCCAAACAGCTGTCAAAACTGACCAAAAACAATACATTTTATTCTGTCACTAACTGATATATATATTCATCACAATGGAAAATATTTTTCTTTTTAGAATATTTATTAATGATGATAGCAATGATTGCAGAATAAAAAAAAATGCAAAGAATGGCAATCACTGATTTTTGAAATCTCTTTCAACAATTGCAAAAAGAGACTGAAAGGGCAGAAGCACAGCTTCGTCTGGCAGAGACACAACTCACTCTGACCAAACTGCAGCAAACCAAGGCCAATGACTTGAGATTTGCCTCCTAAAGGCTACGCTCAGACAAGCTGGTCTCTCCACATCAGATGACGAAGTCGGAAATTATTGTGGAGTTTTAGACATTAAGTCTTTTTTTATTTACATCTATATTTGAAACTTATTATAAATATCCTCAATGTACAGTGTTGTAGGTCTCAAATGAGCGGACCGCTTAAAGAGGATGGGGTGTTGTTTTTCTTGTTTTTATTATTATTTATTATTATTTTAATAATTATCAAATTTTCTTAGTTTTAATTTCAAATAAAAATAAAGTTATATTGACCCCATGCTGGCTATTCTACTCTTTACATATCTATAGTTCTACATTGTGATGTCCTATCCTGTTAGAGCACTGGTTATCCAGATTTAGTGCTCCTGAAAAGTTCCTATCCAGATCAGATTGATCCAATCCGATGTTGCTTTGAAAAACTGGCTCAAAAAGTAAGCTGGATTACGTGATCACGGATGGCAAAAACAGGATTACTAAATCCGGATCAATTTTATCCGGATTAAACCTTTTGAAAAACCAAGCCCAGAAGTATAGGATGAAAAACAAAACAGAGTAGCCATGCACAGTAAAATTAAGCAATGTTGATAATGCAGATAAATCTGAAAGATGAATATAAATGAATTTCCATTACATGCGTTACTGCCACCTCTGGTTGGCGACATCGCCAATTGAAAAATGCTTGATTGAAAGATGACTGAGGGAGAGGAGTTATTCTGAAGCAGGATTCCTCATGACCATACCTCAAGAAGTGTTTTAAGATGTGTATATATATGTGAAGTGACATTTATATATACCATATTGTCACCGACTCGGTCCCAGTCATTCCCCTATCTGGCCAGCAGAGGCCACCATCACCGGACTTCTGAGCATAACGTCATCCACTTACACTGACAGCCAGCACACCTGCTCCACATCCAGCTAATGACCCACGCTCACACATATAAGCAGCACACACACACCTCAGTTCATTGTGAAGTCTTGTTTTGCCATGGCTAATATCTCTGAGCGTTATTCCCTTGCCTGATCTCCCGTGTATTATCCTAGACTGTTTCTGACTCTGAGTTGCCTTCTGCCTGCCCCGAACCTTGCTTGTACTTCGACTTTGAACCACGCCGTCTGCCCTTGACCCACGCCTGATATCTGGACTCTGAACCACGCCGTCTGCCACTGATCCATGCCTGTTCTATCACTCTGTAACTACCAGCTGCCAGCCCTTAGACCCATACTGAATGCTGTTGATGTGAGTTCGCACGAAGTGCGTATTGTATGAGTGTGATTGAACTGTGTCTAATAAATGTATTGCAAATGGATCCCTCCATCCCTCCGTGTCAGGCTTCTCGTTACACATATAATGCTTATTCTAAAATCTTTAATACATTACTATACATGACTATAGTATTTTAAGTGTGTAACAGTTGTTTTTATTGGTTTTTTTTTTTTGTTTTAGCTGTTATATACTATAATTTGTTTCTGTTTAGTACAGCATTATTTACAGTAAATAATTGAACTTAACTATTCTGCCTCGTATGTTTTATTGACAGTTTATTGATCACTAAGATATTTTTGACTGGGATTGAAGTTGCTTCGATTTAAAAAATTTAAATTGTAAAAATAGCTTTGTAGCTAGGCTACTTTTGCCATGTAGCTTTTAGCTTAGCTTGCTACATTTCCCAGGGGGTAGCTTTTAGTGTAGTTAAGCTGCATTTTAAGTAGAGTAGCTAATAGTTTAGCTTACTACATTTGTCAAGTAGCTTGCACTACACTGGTAGCCGTTATTCACACATGAACTCATGTGACTCATGTTGTAGTTGAAGTTAGTTTATGATTAGCGCATGCCTGAACTCATCATTAATTCATAAAGTAATGATTAGTTCACATATTAAAAGTGGTGGAAAGAGTACTGAAATCATACTCAAGTAAAAGTACCATTACTTGCCTAAAAAATGTAGAGTAAAAGTATCTGTTGTAAATTTTACTCAAAGTATTAGTAAAAAGTAGCTCTTTTAAAACTACTTGTGAGTATTACGCTGTGAAAAGCTGATACTTTTACATGTAATTTGTGGATGTGTGTGTAAACGTAACATTCTGTAGTGCATGTAGTTATAGCCCAGCAGGCACACAACGTCAAAATTCAATGTCTAACCAGCGTCTAAGGATAACGGTATTTTTATGTCTAATAACAATGTTAAATTACATTGATATTTGGTTGATTTTAGGCTGTGTTAGAAAGTGACCAATCCTATTTCGAGCCAACATCTTAAACCAACATCCTACTGACATCAAATACTGATATTGATTTTAGACGTGTTCTTTTATTGCTTCCAAACAGATTGCTGCAATTTATAAATCGCCCATGTATTGAAGTAGTTCATTATAATGATGTTTACCTTCCTTGTGTGATTTGATTGGACAGGAATCACAGGACTGATTTTGTTAATCTCTATAGACAAGAAATAAAGTAGTGACTGCAGGTTGAAGGAAAGTAGTGGAGTAAAAGTACAGATACAGCTCTTAAAATGTACTCAAGTAAAAGTACACTTTTTTTTTTTTTTTTTTAAACTATTCCGTAAATTACAAGTCCTGAAAAAAAGTAATTAATTACAGTAATTTGAGTATTTGTAATTAGTTACTTTACACCACTGCATATTAAAACATAATTTTCACGTACTGTTATTGTAAAGTGTTACCAATATATCTACTAAAAGACAGAAAAATTACTTTACAAATTGTTTAGTAAATTAATCATATGAACTCTTTCTTTAAGTCAATATTATTACTGAAATTAGTTAAACTGAATAAATATGAATTAACACACATTTACATGAGTAAATACATTGATTGGTTGGCTAAAAATCGGCGGAAATTCCACGTTATTCTACCTATATGTCTTGGACGGCCTAGAAACATACCTTCAGTGGCAGCAGAGTCCAGAGTGAGGTTGGTGAAGGCAGGCGCCAATCCAATCCACCAGTCCTGCGCCGGCTGTAGATGTTTCTGGAGAAACTGTTGGGTTTCATCGTTCAGAATAAAGGCCAGGTGCCCACCACCCCGCTCACACCAAGCCTGAGCACTGAGAAAACCACGACGCAACTCCACAAACTCATAGCAGGAGCTCTCAAACGCCTGCTGGTGCTGGGCACAGGACAGAACCTCCTCATCATCACTTCTGATAGAGATGACATTAAAACTCAGTGTTAGGAACAGAATGCAGAGCGTGCGGTTGCGCATTTTCGTCCTTAAACATGAACACAAACAGAAGCAGCTAAAATCCCTCTGTATTTAAAGGCTACTGATGTCCATAAACCAAAATGAGAGTGTGACGTCGTTGATAGACTTGTTCACTCAGCAACAATGGTTTGACAGCTATTGGTTGCGTTAACACAAATTGTACCCCTTAAGCTGCTGTGTAAATAAGGAACTATTGATGTCTGCATCCACAACCTGGGCAGAGGCAGATAAGACCAGTGACAATAGAGAAACAATACAGGCATCATCAATTACTTTAGTTTAATACCGCTTCACATTTCCTCTGTACAATCACTAAAGAGTCACATTGTCATAATTCTAGGGTCAGGACGGCATGGTGGCTTAACGGTAAGCTCTGTCACTACACAACAAGCAGATTTCTGGTTCGGGTCCTGTCTGGGCCAGTAGAGCAGGGGTGGCCAACCCTGTTCCTGAAGAGCCACCTTCCTGCAGATTTCAGTTGCTACCCATATCAAACACACCTGAACCAATTAATTAGGACCTGAACACCACGTGATCATTACAGGCAGGTGTGTTTGATATGGTTAGTATGGTAGTAAACTACCAAGTGCACATTCGTACTTTAAAGATACAAATGTGGACCTGTACGGTACACTTTTGCACCTTTAAGATACTCAATATATTGTTTCAGCATCGATATTGCAATGTGTGTGTCCCCAACATTGGTGTAAAGAGTACTGAAAAATTCTACCCAAGTTAAAGTAACATTACTTGCCTAAAAATGTAGTGCGAGTAGAGAATATATCTGTTGTAAGTATTGCTCAAAATATTAGTAAAAAGTACACAATAGACGTTTCAAAAGTAGTATTACGCTGTTAAAAGCTCTTACAAAGATCGTACCAGCTCAACAAAGATCTTACTTAGGATGTTATTAGATGAATAATTGTAATTAAATTATAATACTTCAGTGAATATTGTACCCCCCCCCCCTCCCATTTTACTGTAATGCAATCTCTGTTACGATACACTCTCAGAAATAAAGGTACAAAAAGTGTCCATATTGGTATCTCAGAAGTAAATATTAGTAGCTAAAAATTTTAAGAGGAACACTTTTGTACATTTTAGATACTAATATGTAACCTTGAGGTATTAATATGGAACATTTACAGTAACAATAGAGAAACTATACAGTGCAGGCAGCAGATCATCAATTACTTCAGTTAAATACAGCTTCACACTTTTATTTTCTCAATCAATAACAGTCTTTAGGAAATTTGAACTCTCATAACTCTACACTCTCAGAAATAAAGGTACGCGAGCGGTCACTGGGGTGGTACCTTTTCAAAAGGTGCAAATTTATACCTGAAAGGTCCATATTAACACCTCAAGGGTACATATTATTACCCAAAAAGAATAAAAGTGTTCCTCTTAAATTTTTTTAGTGCTAATATATACTTTTGAGGTACCAATACCAAAAGTTACCACCCCAGTGACAGCTCGCGTACCATTTTAAGCACTGGCAAAAAGGAAATTGTTACAGAAACAACTATAACAGCAAACTTATAGCAAGAAGACAAGAAAGGTGTACAGTACAGAGAATTACAACTGTCAAAACAGAAGCTTACAACTACTGTTTCCAGCCAGAGAGTCCCTCCTTTCCTTGGTCAACAGTTTAATAGAGGCCATTGAACACAAAACATCCACCCTGATAACAGTATTTATGTTGGCACTATATGTTGCCAAAAGCTGACAGCCATATATTGTGGGCCAAGTACATCAGATGCAAAGTAGGCTAAGCTGTGTCTCAGAAGAGTAAATGCTTTTCCTTCAGCTTTCTCTCTTATTTATCAGGGATCGCCACCGTGGAATGAACCACCAGTTATTCCAGCTTATGTTTTATGCATCGGATGCCCTTTCAGCCGCGAAGCAGTACTGGGTTTTATTCACACACACATACATAGACTACAGCAGAGGTTCCTAAACTTTTCAGCAGGCAACCCCAAAAATAACAATGCCAGTGACTCGCGACAGCCATCCTCTGAGGTGATTATAAATACAGAAACCTTGCATGCAATGGCGCACACACACCAATAGACACAAGTCTATTTATGGCTTATTATTATTTTTTATGTATGTCAGTGCTGTAAATGTGCCCGAAAGTTTAACCTGGTGTTATAAAATCAATCTGCAGCATCTGACGCTATTGCTGCGTATAATGTAATTACCCAAGGGGACACAATCCAAGCTACTGTAGTAACTATATAGTATATGGTAACTATGAACAACTATTTTTTTTTCTTTTCAGTAGGTTATGGATAAAATATGGTAATTCTTATGGTTTAATAAAAATTAATAGATTTTTGTAAATCACCAGGCGACCACCCTTCATTGAACTGCCACCCCTCGGGGGTCCCGTCCCCCACTTGGAGAACCACTGCACTATGGGCAATTTTAGTTTATTCAGTTCAAGTGTACCACATGTCTTTGGACTGTGGGGGAAACCAGAACACCCGAAGGAAACCCACGCAACCATGGGGAGAACTCCACACATAAATGCCAACTGGTCCAGCCGGGACCTGAACCAGCAACCTTAGCTTTGACGTGACTATATATCATGTACAAAATGTATAAGTATATATTAATAACTTGTAATTATAAAAAAAAAATATTAAACAAAAAAATATGTAATTCTGATAGTGGCGAGGTACAAATAGCCTAATTAAAATAACATCAGGCTATCAGGCTACATTGTAATCCACCATAACTTGAGCCGTTTAACATGCCATCAAATGATTTTTGTATTAAATAAGCCTTTTCTGTATACTTTACACTGAATTACATTTTACTGTGTGTCTTCTGTAATTCATGGTCAAAGCTCGTCGTTATTAAAGTTATTTATGCAGCCTTTTTAATCTTTTAGCTAACAAAAACATACACTCAAAAAAATACACTTGTTTTGGTTAAACTACTAATTTAAAATGAGCTGAAACAACACAATTCTTGATATTTGTTTGGACAACTTAATTGTTTTATGTTCAATCCACTTAAATTAGTAAAAAGGAATAAGTTAACTCATGTTATGCCAACACAAATCCATTGTGTGGAACCCAGCATTTTTTACAGTGTAATCATAATTACATGCCAATTTCAAATAACATTACTGCCTCACAAACTTAATCAAAACTTTTTTTTTCCCCTTTTGACCGAGGTAAAAGTAGGCTACATAAATATTTGCTGTACAAGTTGTATTTATTTATTCGTCAGGTTGATTATGCAATTAACCTTCATGCATGACCCATTTGCTGATTATAGTTCTTTAATAGCAATAGTTATGCAACAATCAAAGCCATTTAAAGACACAGAGAAGAAGTCCTTCTTAAATTATCGTTGTTTTGTTATCGTAGATGATCTCTGCATTTCTTTTAATATTTGAAACAGAAAAAGCGAAAATAGTGTGTAAAAGTCGTGCAAAATAGCCTGCATGCAGTCCAATTTAGTACAACGGCTATCTGAAGCATAAAAGCGGTGATTTCAGCAGAATTATCAAATGTTGTGCAGATCACGAACTTCCTTGAACTTGACCTAATTTTCCCTTGCGTGTGCGAGGAGCTCTGCAGTTATATAATGATTCAAACGCGACCACGTTCACAGATAGTCAAGTGTATATTGCGTGTTTTATAGCCGTGTTTCAGTACAGTTATGTCATTGAGAACTCAGCTTCAGCTCAGCATGTTGTCTTTTTTCTGGAGAAACGGAATAGAGACACCAGAGCCCCTAAAGGCGGACGTGTCAGGTAAAGTTTCTGCGGTTCATATTTTCATATAACGTTAACGTTGCTGTAGGAATTGCCGCGAACTAGCCTATAGCTAACTATAAGGTTACTCGTGTTTAAGTTTAGTGTGCGTTTAGGGATTCAAAGGTGTGAAAGAACTTTTACGACGGCTTTTAACAGAGCAGTCAAGCATGTTTGTCTGAATCCTGAAAGAGTCGTTGTTTCAGGAGTCGGATCTTTTTAGTGATTTGGTTGAATCGGTTCTCGAGTCATCTCACTGTCCAAAATAAAAGCCAAGACTGGAGAAATATGTTTTTATAAGAAATGTTTGCAATCTTTGTTTAAGAAGCAGCATTTAAAAACGTTTTTACTGTTTTAATATTGTAGTCATTAGTTCATAGCAGCAGTTGTTATTGATGTTTTATTGGTATTCGTTGTAGAAAAAGCTAGCCTAAGTAAGTTTACTAATTTTTTTTTATAAGTCGATGTATGGTTGTGTGTCTACTTCAGTTCAGAATATAATATTTATCACATTTCTACCACATCTTCCAGAAGTAAAATTGTCATTCCCACACCAACTATTCTGATAACTATGATAAAAATTAAATGAGACACTTGGTAACAAACAAACAAACAAACAAACAAACAAACAAACAAACAAACAAACAAACAAACAACCCTCCTGAATTTATAAGCTGGTTGGCTGGTTTTAGCTGGTCTTAGAGGGGTTTTGGGCCATTTCCAGGCTGGTTTCCAGCCATTTCCAGCCTAGGTCTTAGATAGTCAGGCTTGAAAGTGACCTGCTAGAACCATCTAAACCCAGCTTGACCAGCCTGGTGTAAGCTGGACATAGCTGGTTTTGGCTGAGCTCTCTGCCTGGCTAGGCCGGTCATGCTGGATTTAACTTGTCATTTCTCAACCTGACCAGCTAAGACCAGGCTGGAAATGGCCAAAACACCTCTAAAACCAGGCTGGTTAACCAGCTAAAACCAGCCAACTAACCTCTGCTGGTTAAAGCAGTTTTTTTCAGCAGGGAAATTTATTTACTGTATGAAAATGTCCATTTTACAAGGATTTTTTTTGTCAATTATAGTTATCATAATTAATTATATTGAATAAGCAAAGGCTGCTTTAAAAAGTGTTGGAAACTGATTTGACATTTGAATTTGGATCAGAGGCTATTGGGTAAAATGTACATGCAAAATTAGTCTCTGAGGGTTTCAGAGACTTACATATAACTGGCACCATACCAAGACCCACAATTTCTCAACATGGACAAACAACAAAAAGTCATGAACTGATCAGGGCTGAAAAATATCACTGGTCTTATTGTTAGTTTGTTACGGTCTGTTTCTCAAAAGCATTATAAGTTAAAGGGGATGGTTCAAATGAAAATTCTGTCATCGTTTCAACAATGTCCTCTTGTCACAAACATTTTGAGTTTCTTTTCAAGGATAACATGCTGAAGAGTTCCCATAGTATTTTATGTTCCTATTGATGTCAGTGGCTGCAATGTTTAACATTCTTCAGAATATCTTGTTTTGTGTTTAACAGAAGAAAGAAATTCATAAAGTTTAGAACTGCTTGAGGGTGCATGGCAGGACAGAGTTATGAGGACATCTGCAGGACTATCAGCACATTGCACTTTTAACTTTATTCTAGTGCTGCCTAATTATTTTATAATATTAATTACAGCTTTTGTTTTGTCTGTACTTTATAGTACACTTTTTAATTGTTGTTTAAATAAAGTTAAACATTATTAATTTAAAATGAGAAGAAAACAAACACAACAAGATCCACAATTTAAACGACTTAATTCAAAAATGAAGAAAAGATGTTTGGAAATGTAGGAAAAATGTAGAAAATATGCTTAAAAGACTGTCAAATGTTTTACTTGAATTTTATTATCTGGGCTCTGGGAAGAAATTCATATTTGACACTACCTACAACAGACACACGTCCCAGTCCATATGGAGTGCCCACCACTCCTCCATAAGGTTATATTTCTGCATTTTGCATATGGACAGTGACTCTGTAGAAGGTAGAACACATTCTCACATTCATGTCATGTGCATTTTGGAGTAGCCTACACCTGAGGGTGCTGTTAGTTAGTTAGTTAAATAGATACTTTATTGATCTCAAAGGAAATTCAGTCATCTAATAGCATCTTATACATAAAATACGTAAAACACACACACAAAAATAGGGGAATTACCAGCCTATGTCACACGGGTTCAACCGTGCATACCGGTTGCAAAATATGAACGGTTGCAATAGCAAACATGCCAAGTTGTGCAGTAGGATGCCAAATTTGAAAATAGAAAACTGACATTTTCCCATACACCACACTGCTTTTAATGCCAACTGCAGACATCTTTTGGCCAGTATCCAGTATCCATCGGGAAGGTGCTATCCCAAATGGACCTATCAAGCGAACGCCGCTAATTTTAACGTTAATTTTGCAGAATAACTGTTTATCACTGGGTGACAAGCTGTTATAATGCTCTGAAAGCATCATGTAAATAATATATATAATATGTAATCAATATAACTTATCTCTAAATCAACAACAAACTCTGTTCCGCATCAGATGTCATTCCCTCACTGTAAATGCTAGCGTTGCCGTTTTTTCTGCAACCTTGCTGCGCGCGCATCCTGAATGTTTTCAAACCGGTAATTCATCTATAGGCACATAAACACACACGCTTCAAATAGGAAGAACAAAACAAAGCAAAAACGTTTTCTTTAAATATTAATACTTCATAAATCAAGCCATGAAATAAGTAATATACCTAAAAACACAGTCCAAGCTATTGATCACCATATATACAATACATATATAATACGATATAAGAATGCGTGTGTACTGTATGTGTGTGTTTGTGTGTAAACATTTGCTAACCCTCAAGTGATTTAATTTCTTTTTTTATTTTTGAACCAAAAAGAAGATTTATTTCAGACTGCTGGTAAGCACCATTGACTTTCAAAAAACGTTATGGAAGTCGATGGCCTCCCATATCCTACATTTTCCGAAATACCTTATTCAGTGTTCAGTAGAAGAATGAAACAGGTTTTAAACAAGTACAAGATAAGTAAAAGATTATTTTTGAATAAATTCTCTCTCCAAGAGCTACATTGTTATGGGGAAACTCAATAACTCCAAAAGACCATTATTACATCATCCTCTCAAATGTTGTCATTTAGCATCTACAGTACTTGCCTCCCAGAATTGACATTCATCTCACAGATACATTGAAACATGTGATATGTGATAAATGCAAGGGCCTAATTAGAGTTCACACACTGAATGTTTTGTTTTAGGCTCTATCCCACCATGGCTTCAGGGGACACTTCTGCGCAATGGTCCTGGTCTGTTCTCAGTTGGCAACACTTCATACAAGCACTGGTTTGATGGAATGGCGCTCATTCACAGCTTCACATTTAAAGATGGTTAGTCCTTTAAACAAATGTATTAAAAGTATGCTGAACACGCAAGTGGATGCATCATAATCAATAAACTAATCTTATTCAGGGGAAGTTTTTTATCGAAGTAAATACTTGAAGAGTGAAACATACAAAAAGAACATCGCTGCCGACAGGATCGTTGTGTCTGAGTTTGGAACAATGGTGTACCCTGATCCCTGCAAGAATATATTCTCCAGGTAAATAAAAAATTGTTCTTTCCATCCCTTTTTACGTGCTTTTTAAGAATCAAATCTAAATTTCCTGGTTAATTTTTTTTGTATTGCTTTGCAGAGCCTTCAGTTACATGATGAACGCCATTCCAGATTTTACAGACAACAATCTAATTAACATCATAAAGTACGGTGAAGATTATTATGCATCATCGGAGGTCAACTACATCAACCAAATTGACCCACTGACACTTGAAACGCTAGGACGAGTGAGTCAAGATCTGTTCATTCATTCATTCATTCATTCAGTCATTAATTTATTTTAAAACTCAGCTGTCATTTATCATCATTTCAGACTAACTACAGAAACCACATTGCCATCAACTTGGCAACCGCTCACCCTCACTATGACGAGGAAGGGAACACATACAACATGGGCACAGCGATCATGAACCTCGGCAGACCCAAATATGTGATTTTCAAGGTGCCTGCCAATACCTCAGGTAACAAAGACAAGTATTTAATTCTGTAGCATGTTCAGCTAATTTTGTAATAGCAATATATAGGCACAAATGTCTTTTACAAAGCTAAGTGCAAGTGTCTTCCTTCCTAACATTCCCACTGGTGTGCAAAATTTTAATGTCATGCTATTTTTGTAATACTTTAGTTTTGGTACCAAGTCTTAACCTGCCTATTATTAAGATATCGGCTGTTTTTTAAGTCATATGAAGTACATATTCTGCATGATCTATATCTCTAATCCCTAAGCCCAAGATATATTCTATATTTGTAATCCCTAAGCCCAAGTGCTACCTTAATAACTATTTAAAAGTAACAAATTAGGAGTTTATTGTGCTAAAAGTCATACAACCCCTTATCCGAAAAAGTTGGGACAGTATGGGAAACGCTTATAAAAAAGAAAGTAGGGTTTTCTTAATTCACTTTGACTTGTATTTCATTGCAGACAGTACAACAAACATTATGTAATGTGTTCCTCGTGATTTTTATTTATTTATTTATTTATTTATTTTTCAAAATAAGCATGTATTCCAATTTTGGTTCTTGCAACACATTTCAAAAAAGTTGGAACAGTAAAGCATTTACCACTTTGTGATGTTGCCATTGCTTTTCACAAGACTTAAAAGACCTTTAGGGACTGAAGACACCAAGTAATGAAGTGTTTCAGGGGTAGTTTTGTCCCATTTTTCTGCAAACATGCCTTAAGGTGGGCAACATGTGGTTTTGCTTAGTCTTGTTGAAAAATGCCTCACCGTCCCTAGAAAATAAGACTGAATATTGTGCTCCAAAATCTTCACTTTTCAGCAATAATGTAATACCATCACAGAAGTGCAAGTTACTTTCGTACTAACTACGACATACTATGACATACCTTGGCTTTTGGAATTGTTGCTGGTAGCAGTCTGGATGATCTTTTTTCTTTTTTTGGTTCGAAGCACTTTGCATCCATTTTCTTCCAAAAATACATGAAATACTGATTCATCTGACCACAATACATGTTTCTGGACACTGTTAACATAGGGCTTCCTTTGGCACAGTACAGTTTTAACCGGCTACGTATTGTGGTACTTGACAAAGGTTTGCCAAAGTAGTCCTGAGTCCATGTGGTGATATTGCTTATACTGTAGATCAATGATGATTCTTGATGCAGTGCCACCTAAGGGATCTGAGATCTTGGTAGATCATCTTAGGCTTGCACTTTCGTCCTTTACGCACTGAAATTCCTCCAGATTCGTTAAATCGTTTAATGATGTTATGCGCCGTTGAAGGTGAAATATCCAAAGGTCTTTCATTCTTTCTTTGAAGAACATTGTTTTTAAACATTTCAATAATTTTCTCATGGATTTATTGGCAAACTGACAATCCTCTGCCCATATTTGCTCCTAAAAGACTAGACCTTTCTTGGATGCTGCTTTTGTACAAAATCTTAATTACAATGACCTGTTGACATCACCTGTTTCAAATCATATAGCATTATATATAATATAATAATAATTATAATATATTATAATATATATATATAAATATATTATAATTATTATATTATATATCATATATCATTTAACCGATTTACCTGATTACTAGCCCTAAATTGCTCCCGTCCCAAAATTTTTTTCAAATGTGTTCAAGAACCAAAATTGGAATACGTGAAGTTTATTCATAAACTAATTTCGAGAGGATGACGTGCTTATGATTTATCACGGCCGGTCCGGTATTTGCTAATCACTATCTTCCAATCATATGAGCCCTAAGCTACTATAAATAACCACAGTTTTCAGCTCATTTTATCTTTGTTTGGAAGAAACCCCCCTCCTCCCCTATTCTCCTCCTTTACCTCTGATTGGGCAGCACGGCAGCCCAGTGGTTAGCACTGTAAGCCCCACAGCAAGAACACTGCCAGCCCTGGTCCATTAGGGCCGGTGGGTGTTTCTGTGAGGAGTTTGTATGTTCTCCCCGTGTCCGCGTGGGTTTTCCCCGGGTTCTCCGGTTTCCGCCCACCATCCAAAGACAGTCAACACGTATAACAATCAAGCATTTGTCTAACCCCTCTGTTCCCTTAGCTACCGCGGTCGGGGAGTTCTGAGATCCACCGAGCTCAGGCTCCCCTCTCGCTCTGCCAACGGGAGGAAGCTCCGGGCTCGAGGATCCCTTGAGCTCGGGGCTCTCTTCCGGGACAGCATGCCAAACAAGCTTTTATAAATCATCAGCTAAGTGTGAACTCTTGAAATCTTTATTAAAAACTAAATCAATCAGTCAGTCAGTCAGTCCGTCCGTCCATATTTATAAAAATATGTTATTGACCAAGTATGACCACTAATGTATTGTAGATAAGGAAAATAAGAAGCCAGCCCTCAGCGAGGTGGAACAAGTTTGCTCCATTCCCATCCGCTCCTCCTTGTATCCGAGCTACTTCCACAGCTTTGGCATGACGGAGAACTACATCATCTTCGTAGAGCAGGCCTTCAAACTAGACATCGTCAAACTGGCTACAGCTTACTTCAGAGATATCAACTGGGGAAGCTGCCTTAAATTCGACCAAGATGACATTGTAAGCAAAACTTGGTCTTGTGGTTTCTAATATAGTACTTCATCTAAATGCCATCCAAACTATTATAACAAATGTTCTTTTTGATCACCATATAGAATGTGTTCCATCTGGTCAATAAGAAGACTGGGAAGGCAGTGAGCGTGAAGTACTACACGGACCCGTTTGTGACCTTCCACCACATCAATGCTTATGAGGACGATGGCCACGTCGTCTTTGATCTGATTACATACAAGGACAGTAAGCTGTATGATATGTTCTACATACAAAACATGAAGCAAGACGTCAAAAGGTTTATAGAGACCAACAAGGACTTCGCTCAACCAGTGTGCCAGCGGTTTGTCCTTCCCGTCAACGTAGATAAGGTAAAAACATATACAAATAAATACATGAAGAACGAATTGCATAAGGAGGCGTACAAAACAATGAAGCAATTATGGACTTAAACATTTAAGATTGCACAATATCTTGTTTATTCAGGTCTTGCCTAAAATATAAGTTTTAAATATTTAGAGCAGGGGTGAGCCAGTTTCTGTGCTCAACAATCAGGTTGTCTTGGTCCTAACCTTCAACCATCACCTGTTCCACAATGCACTCCCTCATGCTGAGCCTGGCCGGGTTTCATGGGATAAAACCCATCCACCAGGTGCTTGCATACAAGCCCCAATGCCAGGCCTGGCTCTAGGGTGGGGCCCCAGCTGCTCCATACTGTGCGATGTCACGGTCCTCACTGTTATTGCGCTCATAAGAAGTTTTTAAATGCACTTATGGCCCGTTTTCACTGAGTGGTACGGTACGGTTCGGTTTGGTACGCTTTTATGGCCGTTTCCACTGTCAAAAGGCGTGCCGAACCAAATCGTAACGTACCACTTTTTCGGGACCCTTTCGAAAGGGTCCCAAGCTGCAGAAAGTGTCCCAAAAAGTGGAGCTACACGCGCAGCTGAACGCTATTGGTTTACAGAGATACGTCATTAGACGCAACAAGCCAGAATGTAAACAAAGGACCCGCCATGTTTGAAATACACAGCGAGAGATTACAGCGGAATTATATATACATATGCAGCCATGGTCGATCCTGCAAACAAACCCTGTCGTCGTCATGATAAACAGCCACAAAGCCATGGAGAAGAGCGGATTTACCCTGTGCCGCGTAGTTTTTTACGAGCCAGTCTGAAGCCCGAGTGGTATCGCTTTCTTCCTTGCTTTCGCCGCGCGTCTCTATCTTAAATAAGAAACTTCTTGAGCTGATGATAATAACATGCACTTGATTATTGACAAACTTTTGTAAACCCGATCCTGTGAGAAACTGACAAACAAGAGTGACACATTCAGAAAGAAAAGGACAAACATGAGAGTGGGGTGTGGAAAAAAAGGCGAAGCCAAGGAGCACGTTATTTCTTCAGCAAATGTGAACAAACTGCCTTGTTTTATTTTAATCTTTATTATCACCTTTTGGACTAATATGAACTGGGAATGGTGGAATGACTCTCTAACAGAGGCTTCATGTGCTGCTGAAGATTACAGACACAGATGAGAGGTTTACTCTGACTGTAGGCTATACTTTGTGTTGTTTTGAACCTAATTAATGACGAAATGTCTGCTTTGTGTAGTTCTTCTGTAGTTGGTAACATATCGGAGACTGTAAGGGTCTGTATGTGTTCATATATGTTCATTTATTTATTTATTTAATATAATTAAGACGTTACAGTAGGCTATTTTGCACCGTCATTGATCTGCAGTTATAAACAACTCCTGTTTATAGAAAAGTTTGTAATAAACATTTATACACAAGTATTTATGTGTGTAAAGCATCTGTTTTGTGAGAAGTGCTTTTCATATGATATGTGAACGACCTGTGCAGCTTTATTGTAGACATTTTCTCGAGCGAAAATGACGTCGACTGAAACTTTGTCATACACCACGCCCACCAAAAGGGTACCCTTGGGAGTGGAAACACAAGCCTGATAAAGGTGACCCGTACCGACCCGAACCGTACCGTACTGTACCAGTCAGTGGAAACGAGCCATTAGACTGACCTGTCCCCTAAAACCCTTTTGCCTTGGGAGACCCTACCAGGGGCATTAACCCTCGACTACATAGCTCTTAGGATCACTCAGGCACTTAAACCACTCCACCGCGATAAGGTGAAGGTTCATTGAGGAGTTCGGATGCAAGGGACGAAGGTTCGAATTCAAGCAACTGAAATGAGTTTGCTTTGCAGGGTGGCTGGGCGCACCCTTATAGAAAGGATGAGGAGCTCTGTCAGCTGGGAGTAGCTCGAAGTAGAGCCACTGCTCCTCCACATCGAGAGAAGTAAGCTGAGGTGGCTTGGGCATCTATTTCAGATGCCTCCTGGACGCCTACCTAGGGAAGTGTTCCAGGCTTGTCTCACCAGGAGGCGGACTCGGGGAAGGTCCCTCCAGGACACTCTGGAGGGACTATGTCTTTGGGCTGGCCTGGGAACGCCTATGAGGAAAGGGAAGTCTGGGGTTCTGTCTTAAGACAGCTTAAACCATGATCCAGCCCCGGAAAAGCAGATGAAATGACCAGGGGTGTCAAACTCAGTTCCTAGAGGGAAAGCAGAAAGAGGGGCAGCTCTGCACAGTTTAAGTCCAACTGTAATTAAACACACTCAATCTTACTAATTGAGTCCTTCAAGCTTGTTTGGAACATGCAGGCAAGTGTGTTGAAGAAGGCTTGTAACTAAACTGTGTAGGGCTGCGGCTCTTCAGCAACTGAGTTTGACAACCCTGGTTTAGACCATCATGGACCGTAGTGTTTAGTAAAATTAAAGTATATGGACAAATTCTCAATTTTAGCTAGTCGATCACTTTTAGCTAGGATATTAGCTATTTATTAGTACTTCTAGAGCCGTCTAGCATCATAGGTGTATATGAAACCATTCAGAGTGTAATAATAAATGATCTTTTATCCTCCAAACTTTAGAATGACAGACAGCAGGTCTTCAAGTTCTTAATTCCAAAAGAAGGTCAATAGAGCCTCACACAGTTCGAACAAAGGCCTTCTGTTGCAAATCGATGCAGTTTTTGCAAAAAAAAAAAAATCATATTTAAAAACTGATAAAAGCATTTCTTTCACTTCCGCTGTCATATTTGTTTTCATGATAGAGCTGAGCGATTACTCCAACAAGGTTGATCATACCTTTGGCTGTCATGCACATTTAGTCAGGGAAGCATAGTGTTGTGTTCAATAGTAAATCTCCTCTGAAGGCCAGATGGCGCTCTAATGCAAAAACTTCAAACATGAAGAAACCCAGGAAATGGACATAGCATTGCATTATAAACAGAAGTTTTAACAGCTTTCACTGATTCAACATAACTAGTAACTGACTACAGAATCATTTCACTTCTTTTGAACACTCGACTGAAGTTATGAAGTGAATTGGGAGTAAAAGCATGTAATTTAATGTGCTTTTTTCCCACATGTAGCATGATAAAGCACATCGTCCAGTTGTATTTAAAAAATAATTATTACTGCCATATCCATAAACACCCAAATGTATTTTACATATCTGAAATGGTATGTTTTGCTAGTAATTGTGTGTTTTTGAATGGATGAAACCTAAAATAACGAAAAATGAAACCTCTTTCTGTGCCTCAGCATGAGTCGTCAGATTTAAATTTAAACAGTTGATGACTTGCGCTCTGAATGTTCTAATCACACCAGTGTGATTGTACACATGAAAGGGTTAAATCAACCCTTTAACATCAAATGTGTTTTCCATACTAAATTGTTATTGAAATATCATATTACATATACATTTACTTTTGATTAATCTTAGAATAACAACTCTTTCTTAATCAGGAAACACTACAAGACATCAACCTAGTCAAGTTGCAGGACACAACAGCCACAGCGGTCCTGAAAGAGGACGGCTCGGTCTACTGCACCCCTGACATCATTTTTAAGGGTGATTCCTCTATTCTGAACCTAATTGTTCTTCAATATAGTTTCCCCTCTATTTGACATTTGTTGCTTGCATGTTTACAGGTTTAGAGTTGCCAGCTATCAACTACAAATATAACAGTAAGAAGAACAGGTACTTCTATGGCACCAGGGTGGAGTGGTCACCATATCCAAACAAGGTGAACATCTCTAGATTTCTGGGCATTTACCTTTATTATAACATTGTTTTGGGTGCATGTTCTCCCCATGTTCTCCAGGTGCTCTGGTTTCCCCCACAGTTCACAGACATGCAGCATAGGTAAATTGGATTGACTAAATTGACCACAGTGCATGAGTGTGTGTGTGTTGCGGCTGGAAGGGCATCCGTTGTGTAAAACATATGCTAAATAAGTTGGCGGTTCATTCCACTGTGGCGACCCCTGATTAATAAGGGACTAAGCGGAAGGAAAATGAATAAATAACACTGTTTTGATGCCATTTGAGCTACAAGAGCATGTTGACTTTTGAAATCTATTTAGCAATATTATCTTGTTGTACAGGTCGCAAAAGTGGATGTAGTTACCAGGACACATAAGATTTGGACAGAGGAGGAATGTTACCCA
The DNA here is from genome assembly GCF_052040795.2 of Danio rerio. Classification (NCBI taxonomy): domain Eukaryota; kingdom Metazoa; phylum Chordata; class Actinopteri; order Cypriniformes; family Danionidae; genus Danio; species Danio rerio. The sequence continues at coordinate 71,512,063 of NC_141027.1, forward strand.
TCTGAGCCAGTGTTTATAGCCTCCCCAGACGCCGTTGATGAAGATGACGGTACGTATTTTATCGAACTATTGTGCATCTGTATAAAATATTGCGTAATATGTATTTGCAAACGTAAAATTCTGTAGTGCATTAAAGGGGACCTATTGTGCCGATTTTTACAAGATGTAAAATAAGTCTCTGATGTCCCTATAGTGTTTACGTAAAGGTTCAGCTCAAAATACCTCACAAAAATGTTTAATAACTCTTTGCAACTGCCCCTTTTTAGGTTTTGATCCTAATTGTGCCACTACAGATACATATGAGTCAGTATAGTGGCAGATTCAAAAACAAGACAAAACTCCTATGGTAATGAGAGAGAGAGATTGCTACTAATGGGCGGGGCTTTCCCCCTCTGATGACACGTACAAAGGGGGAATGTACAAGTGTGATTATAAAAATAAAATTAATACATTTTTACCATTAGAAGCTGGTTATATTCAGACTGTTGCCACACAACTGTGTTTAAACCTCTCATAAATGTGATTTTTGCATAATAGGTGTCTTTTAAGTTAAGAAAATGTAAAACTTAAGACTCAAAATCACCGCAGCATGGATGAAAACATCCCCAACAGTACATAAGAGTTAGCAAACTCTTGTAATTAAGCTGTCTTGAGTGATTTGTCTCCATTTTCAGGTGTGATTCTTTCTTCTGTGGTTTCATTCAATCCCCAAAGGCCACCTTTCCTGGTGGTCCTGGATGCTAAGTCCTTCAAAGAGATTGCTCGCGCTACCATCGATGCCAGTATTCATATGGACTTGCATGGCCTTTTCATCCATGACAAATCTACCTAAAAAGGACACGCACTTTATAATGATCTGACAACCCATTCTGAGTGGGATTAATTTATTTTTGTAAAGATATGTACAAGATATAAACAAAGGGAAATTTTCAGAATCGTATTTATTTCATGATTGTGATTTGTATTATAGATATTCTGTAAAACAGGGTTTTGTTACAATTGAGTGGATTTTAAGTGATTGTATAAACAAAAACTTGCAAATTTATGTTTTTTTCTTGTAAATTAATATGGACAGAACTTTCTGCTGAATGAATTGTTGTAATTATAATAATTGTACAGACAACCTGTAAAACAGGCTATTGCATACAATGTAAATGACTTCTACTCATTGAATTTAAAACTGTGAATCATTATGTTACTGTAATTCATGTGTGTGTGCCATTAAATGGAACGATTTCTTTAGTACCATTGTGGTTCGTTGCATCATTTGTTACTGTTTCTCGTGAGGTATTTTTACTTTATTTTCACTTTATTAGGTACACAACTTACTATTACCAGGTTGGACCTCCTTTTGTCTTCAGAATTGCTTAAATCCTACTTGGCATAGATTCTACAAGGTACTGGAAATATTCCTTAGAGATTTGGTGGCAGGCCTGGATTGGCTAATCGGGTGGACCGAGAGAATTCCCGGTGGGCCGGTCTGTTTTTTGGCCGCGAGGGCCGGTGTCCCTAGCTCCAGAATCTGTTGCTCTCTGCAGTCACACTGTTTAAATTTACTTATTTACTTGACCACAGCCTTTTTATTCATTACTTCACCGCAACTCTTCTCTTTTTATCTATTTTCTCGCAACCTAAGATGATAAAACTTCGTCACCGTTCTGATCACAGCTGTTGTGGTCCAGCGGTTAGCATGTTAAGTTAAGACACCGCGGACCTGGGTTTGAATCTCGGCACGGTGTTTTATTGTTTTCATTTTTATTGTTAAGACATATAATACTGTTAGGGTTGTTGAACATTTGAAGTTCTAAAGCAGCTGCTTTCTCAAAAAAAAAAACACGTCATAGTGTCATTAGAAACTGATTTGGAAATGACCTTATTTTAATATAGTCAGTCATGAACTGAGGTGGGCCAATCTGAGGCTTAAAACTCCAGGGCTGAAAAGGTGTCCCCACCCTGTTTGGTGGTCATAAGAGATAGGCATGGTCAGCAAAAATACGCTGTGGCATTGACACGATGCTCAATTGCTACTAATGGGCCCAAAGTGTGCCAAGAAAATATCCCCCACATTGATACAAGGCAGGATGGAGTCATGTTTTCAAGTTGTTGACGCAAAATTCTGACCCTACTGTACTATCTGAATGTTGCAGCAGAAATTGAGAATACTTTTTTTTTTTTTTATAGGCAACGTTTTTCCAATCTTCATTTGTCAAATTTTGGTGAGCCTGTGCGAACTGTAGCCTCAGTTTTCTGTCCCTAGTTGACAGGAGTGGCCCCCGGTGTCAGTTTCCTGCTGCTGTAGCCCATCTGTCTCAAGGTTGGACGTGTTGTGCGTTCAGAGATGCTCTTCTGCATACCTCAATTGTAGCGAGTGGTTATTTGAGTTACTGTTGCCTTTCTATCAGCCGAACCAGTCTGGCCATTCTCCTCTGACCTCTGGCATCAACAAGGCATTTGCGCCTCACTGGATATTTCCTCTTTTTCGGACCATTCTCTGTAAAGCCTATAGATGGTTGTGGGTGTAAATCCCAGTAGATCAGCAGTTTCTGAAATACTCAGACCGGCCCGTCTGGCACCAACAGCCATGCCACATTCAAAGTCATTTAAATCACCTTTCTTCCCCATTCTGATGATCGGTTTGAACTGCAGCAGATCGTCTTGACCATGTCTACATGCCTAAATGTATTGAGTTGCTGCCTTGTAATTGACTGATTAGAAATTTGTGTTAACGAGCAGCTAAATGCCATATCTTGTAAAATAACTAGTAAAATATTATGGCAAAGGCAACAAATTATCTCTGTTGAACACAAAAAAGCTGGAAACACTTCTGTCGTACAGTATTTCTATATTTCTTATAAAATATGGATGTCCATGGCATTCAGCTTCTTCTTGTTCTTCTTTTAATGTATTCATTTAGGATCAACAACAACAAAAAAAGAAACCTATAACAGCTTTGAACTACTTGAGATGGAGAAAATAGTGAAGTATAAATAACTATTTTTTTTTAACCACAACCTCAGTAGATTGATGCGTTTTGCAATAAACCGAAACATGTTCAATACATCATAGCAAACAATTTGAATGTGCGTGTGTATGTATATATATATATATATATATATATATATATATATATATATATATATATATATATATATATATATATATATATATATATATATATATATATATATATATATATATGTAAATAAATATATATTTGTAAATAAACATTAAGCAAGCCTATTTTTTTAAGGAAAACACTGACACCAAGTGTCCAAACTTGTAAACTGACTGACTTTTATGAGTCAAGCCTCAGTTTAATGTTTAATTCAGCTGATTTGCTTTGATCCTTCTTCCATTTATGCTCACGTTAATGTACGTTATATCACCATAACTTTACAGCATGTCGTGACATCTCAAACAGCCGTCAATTTCTTCAGATGCTGATAAACAGCGACTTTGAACTAATGCAGTGAGTAAAGTGCAGAAAGAGCAAGGTGCAGTTTTCATAACTATAATTAAATTAGTTGACTTCTTATCTCACATACGATAAGACTAAGCCACCGCAGTAAATAAGTAAGCATAAGAGACGTAATAGACGTAGATATAAGCGGTTTACTGTTAGTTACATATAGCTTAGGTTCATCCTTGAATGGGAATCTTTTTTTTACGGATATAAGATATAAGAGCCAAAATTAGGTAAAAGTGGTAGGCAAGTGTTTCTTTAGTAAGCCACATCTAATTTCAGTTTTCAAACATTAACACAAATGGTTTACTCAAATACTTGCATGTTTATTAGTTTAAATCTTCGATAAGGGTTGTGCTCTGCCATACTTTAAGGTGAGAAATAATTTAATTGAGTCATTTTAAGGTAATTTTATAATCAGCAAACAGCTGATGGCAATAAACTGATAACCTTGGGGTATTAAATGGAGCCAGCAATGCAGTTTGTCTATGTATCAGCACGTCTGCCATAGAGGCCACAGTTAATCACAGCCCTGCTGATATAGATGGATATCACAAGGCTACAAGTGAGATATTACATTTATACAACAGTTTTTATGACAAAAGAGCATGTAAATAGTTAAGGAACAACCACTTGTCCTGCAAACTAATGTTAAAGGGACTACTTTAATCTGACACAGATTCAAAGATGCAGTTTGACAGCTGAGCAAAGGCGTATGTTACCTATTCAAAAAGGCCACATTAGAACAAGCAACGGGGCTTCTGAGGTGAATTATTTAAAGTAACAGCTTACGAGGGCTACATAGGATATATGCGGAAGTATGCTAAAGGACTTTTAATTTGTCAGTAATTTAGGTTAAGCGCTTCCGGTGAACTGTATGTCATTACAAAATCATTTAAGGTCTGTTTTCTTTAAAAATCACTGACTTCCACTGGCTGAATGATATCCAGTATAAAGTGGGTCTTAGATTGTACAAGAAGCACTGCATTAAATTACATTTTCCCCCATCATGTCTTTAAAATATTAACTTTTTTTTTTCTTCTACTCTAGCCTGCAGATTCTGACGGGCGCCTGCAAGTAAACGGCTTTTTATCCGGTTTTATGCTTGAGCAACAAAATGAATGCCAAAGTCTATTTAACTGATTGAATTTAAATTACAATACAACATGGATGCTGTAAAAGGAACCGTATAAAACAGAAAAAAACTCACATTAGACGCTTACCGGAAGTTTATCAGTATGGGAAGAAACTCTAGCCCGACGTATACCCTATAGACCAGGGGTGGCCAATGCTGTTCCTGGAGATCTACCTTCCTGCAGATTTCAGTTGCAACCCTTATCAAACACACCTGTCTGTAATCATCAAGTGGATATCAGGTCCTAATTAATTGGTTCAGGTGGGTTTGATCAGGGTAGGAGCTGAACTGTACAGGAAGGTAGATCTCCAGGAACAGGATTGAGCACGCCTGCTATAGACTGATTTCAAGCGGCCGCCATTTTTAAAAGGGAAATCGAGGCTGCGGTGGGAAGAAACCTGGAAGTATCGTTGGGAGTAACTTAGGAACGTTGTGTACCTGGCTGTATATCTTATCAGAGAAGAGAAAGTGACACAAATTTATCATTTCACCGCCTTCGGAATGACCCAAAGGTCCGTTCTGAATGAATGGTGAAAATAAAAAGAGATATCAGAGCTAATTTAAGGGAAAAGGCACTAGTTAGCTAACGTTTTTCTTACCCAAACACACGTTTTAGATGCCATTTATGAAACTCCAGTCCTCTTTCACTATATTAGACTTGTCACGATACTGCATAAACGAAAAACCGTCAATTTCCTGCTAATATTTAAGGCACTGTTGATGGCTTTCATAAAACAGCGCTGATTTTTTATTGTGTTCACGTGCGCAACAGAAATGCTTGTGATTGGCCAAGAAGATCATCAGTTCACCCTCCGCTGTTTACTGAGTACTAACACAGACGAGAGATCTGTTTGATGACTCTACTGATCGTCACGGGTGCTTCGCGCTCCAGTCTTCGTGTTTGCACTGGGTGAAGAGCGGTAAACTGGGTGCAAACACAAATACACCGAGACTGGAGCACGAAGCAGCCATGAAGATCAGACAACACGAGAGTGTGCTGCAGAGGACTGCAGTGGTTTATCACTCGCTGGGTTACATAGGCTGAAGCAGAGAAGCGCCCCTTCGGTGTTTACCTGCTGCCATGAACTGAAGCCTATAGAAGGACACTTGAGCATATTACTCTTAAAGAGATTGTGATGTTGTTTGATGCTAAATTGCATTTAATTGTTTAAATTAAACTTACTAAATGATATTAAAGTGATGTATACACCATTTCTGCATTTTGAAATCTCGGCAACAGCTGGAGGTTTGTAGTCCACAGCATATTACTGCAAAGTTTACAGTGCTGGTCCTATACTTCTGGGTTTCTTCCCACCGCAGCCTCGCTTTGGTTCTTTAAAATGGCTGCTGCGTGTAATAAGCGTATTAGAGAACAGAGAGAGAGAGGGAGATTAGCTTTATCTGCATAATAGTTCCTCAGGTAAACGGTAAAAATGAAATGAACAATGCTTTACTCCAATACAGAAAATGTTGGTCCGTGTATTGATTTTGTATCTGCATGTAGTTTAAAAACCAGCAGTACTTTTCAATATAAGAGTCTTTGCTACCAGCTTTATTATAATGACTCTTGACGCCATCTAATGGCACAACAACGAACATGCATAGAACATGATATAAAAACATACACTTGCAGAAGTGTTTTTTATTTGTTTTTAACTTAATAAATAATTTATTAGACATTAATTTTATTCATTCATTCATTCTCCTTTGGCTTAAGCCTGATTTATACTTCTGCGCTGAGTGAATGGCGTGACCAATGGTGCATGCCTTGTATTGTCGGGCATTTATACTTCTGCATGCTGTTTCTGTTGCTCTGCAATACCACTTAAAAAATGCTAGCTGGCAGAAGGTTTTTATGTTCCTCTGTGTCGAGATTCTTTGCTGGTGTTATGTTTTTTCTGAATGCTACCTTAACGTACAAGTGGCTCAAACTCGCTCATTTTGAGGCATCTAACAAATTGAATCATGAGGTAAACACTGAACAAAACGTTCCATCTATACCTTTACAGGACTCGACACTTGTAAACACTTGGTCAAATGGGTTCGGGCGGCTCTCGGTCCCTCCCACACTTGTCAGGGCTACCATGCCGACCAATAGCAGATATGCGTCGATGCGACATGTAGTTACATTGTTTTAAGGTGCGCGTCGGTGATGGCCACAGCGAGGGATAAGCGTCCACGGGCAGGCTGCACCGGAGCATGTGTGTGCACTTAATGCAGAAGTATAAATCAGCCTTTAATCTCTATTTCAGAGGTCACCACAGCGGAATGAACCACCGACTATTCCTGCATATGTTTTACGTAGTGGATGCGCTTCCAGCTGCAACCCAGTACTGCCATATACACTCACTCTCATACACTACGAACAATTAAGTTCATCCAATTTACCTATAGCGCATGTCTTTGGACTGTAGGGTAAACCAGAGCACCAATGAAAACCCACGTCAACATAAGGAAAACATGCAAACTCCACACAGAAATGCCAACTGACCCAGCTGGAACTTAAATGAGCAATCTTCTTGTTGTGAGGGGACAGTGCCAACCACTGGGCCACTGTGCTGCCCATAATAGTTTAATATGTAAGGGATAATCAATGGATTGCTGTGTTTTAGCATTTTTAAATGCACCACACCGAGGCAAATAAGTGCGTCCCAAATCGCATACACCAGGGGTGGCCAACCCTGTTCCTGGTAAGCCACCTTCCTGCAGATTTCAGTTGCTACCCATATCAAACACACCTGAACCAATTAATTATTACCTGAACACCACTTGATAATTACAGGCAGGTGTGTTTGATATGGGTTGCAACTGAAATCTGCAGGAAGGTGGCTCTCCAGGAACAGGGTTGGCTATCCCTGGCAAACACTATTCTACGCCATTTTGTAGTATAAATTGTGTAAGTAGTGTGTTCACAATGCAAACTCTAAAAACAATAAGTGCACTTTAAATACCCCGATGATGCACTTATTCAGCCGTTAATATGAAGTGTGGAATGTTGGACGCTTCACGCACTCAACGACCGCAGCTTTGCTCATGTAGCGGAAAGGGGCGAAGCTTTCGTTAAATTCATTCATTCATTTTCTTTTCAGCTTAGTCTCTTTATTATTCTGGGGTCACCACAGCGGAAGGAACCGCCAACTTATCCAGCATATGTTTTTACGCGAATGCCCTTCCAGCTGCAACCCTGGGAAACAACCATACACACTCAATCGCACACATACACTATGGACAATTTAGTTTATTCAATTCACCTGTAGCGCATGTGTTTGGACTGTGGGGGAAACCGGAGCACCTGGAGGAAACCCACGCGAACGCAGGGAGAACATGCAAACTCCACACAGAAATGCCAACTGACCCAGCCAAGGCTCAAACCAGCGACCTTCTTGCTGTGAGGCGACAGCACTACCTACTGTGCCCCTTTCGTGCCCCTTTCGTTAAATTAGTTCATTTATTTTGGATTGTGAAATTTAGTAACGTTCAACTTCATTTGTTTGTTTAAAATTTAGCCCATTTTTTGGGTGAACTGTGCATTTGAGGACAAACTTCTTGATATCATGATAAGGTTTCCAAAAGATTTGATAATACAATTAAGATAAAAATGAGACGGTAAACATTGTACGTGTGCTAGGAAGAAACATAAAAGCAAATTGCATGTGTTCGTTTTCACTTCATTCGCCTTAATTATCAGATTGGAGGATATTTCATCATTCAGAAACTGTGAACAAGACTTTCTTGTTCTTTCTCTAATGTGAATCTCCAGTAATGAAAAAGAAACCACGGGGGAAAGGGCAGCTTGACTACATGCATTCTCTGAAATTAAAGCGTAAAGGTTAGCCGAGCAGCTCTTATGCGCTACTAATGCTTCTGAATCAAAGTCGTCCTTCACGCACTGCGAGCTGTCTGCATATGGACATGCTTCTTGAAAAGGCCAATTTTTATGATCTATTATGCGCTCTGATTTTACCATCTGTATTGCCATGGTGGTTATCAGAACATTTTAAAGGTCACGAAGGTTGTCTTATTAACATACTCTATCAGTAAATGATATATTGCATATGGTTATAGACCTATATGAACTGTAGAAGTCAGAATGCAATCCTGCAATGTTGAGGAAAGCACTTTAAGGTTGGAATGAAAATAAAAATGAGAGGTAGCACTTTATTTTGATGGCCCAGTTGAGTATTAGTAGACTGTCTGCTTAATATCTGTTGATACTGCTCCTTCAACAGACATTTAACTCACTATAAGAAACTGCAAGTACATGTCAACCCTACCCTTAACAGTCTACTTATAATCTAATGAGAATTAGTTGGCATGTAAATGCAATGTAACTTAAATTCAACAAACGAACCATCAAAATAAAGTGTGGATCAAAGGGAAAAAAAACACACACACACACACACACATATATATATATATATATATATATATATATATATATATATATATATATATATATATATATATATATATATATATATATATATATATATATATATATATATATATGTATATATATATGTGTGTGTATATATATATATATATGTATATATATATATGTATATATATGTATGTGTATATATATATATATATATATATATATATATATATATATATATATATATATATATATATATATATATATGTATATATATATATATATATATATATATATATATATATATATATATATGTATATATATATGTGTGTGTATATGTATATTTCATCATTCAGAAACTGTGAACAAGACTTTCTTGTTCTTTTTCTAATGTGAATCTCCAGTAATGAAAAAGAAACCACGGGGGAAAGTATAAATGTATATATATATGTATATATATATATGTGTGTGTGTATATATATATATATATATATATATATATATATATATATATATATATATATATATATATATATATATATATATATGTATATATATATATATATATATATATATATATATATATATATATATATATATATATATATATATATATATATATACATATATATATATATATATGTATATATATATATATATATATATATATATATACATATATATATCGTCCAAATGTAACGCCATGCCAGCAGAGGGAGCCCCTGCCCGACTTCTGACTCAGCTCCGCTCCCTCTGCAGTCATTTCCTGTTTGTGCTCTATTTCAGCAAGAGCTCAGGCCATGCTTCTTTGCGAAGTATTGCCAGTCTACCTGCATTACCAAAGTGCTTTTCCAAGAGACTTTCATGACTGCCTGCCTGTGCATGACCCTGCCTGCCTTGATCAAGTATGTTATCTGTTTTTGCCCTCTTGCTCTGTTTTGGACTGCTTATTGTTGCCTTGAACTTTTGCCTGCCTTCTCACTACATCATCTGGATTTGCCCCTGTGTTTGGTGACTGGACTGCTTATACAGTTGAAATCAGAATTATTAGCCCCCCTGAATTATTAGCACCCCTGTTTATTTTCCCCTATTTTCTGTTTAACAGAGAGCAGATTCTTTCAACACATTTCAAACCTTAATAGTTTTAATAACTCATCTCATATAACTGATTTATTTTATCTTCGCCACGATGACAGTAAACAATATTTTACTAGATATTTTTCAAGACACTTCTATACAGCTTACAGTGAAATTTAAAGGCTTAACTAGGTTAATTAGGTTAACTAGGCAGGTTAGGGTAATTAGGCAAGTTATTATATAATGATGGTTTGTTCTGTAAACTATCGAAAAAAAATAGCTTAAAGGTGCTAATAATTTTGTCATGGTGCTTAAAAAATGTCAAACTGCTTTTATTCTAGCCGAAATAAAACAAATAAGACTTTCTCCAGAAGAAAAAAATATTATCAGACATACTGTGAACTTTTTTTTGCTCTGTTAAACATCATTTGAGAAATATTTAAAAAAGACAAAGAAAAAATCAAAGGGGGGCTAATAATTCTGACTTCAACTGTATGTATGTCTGAGTGTGTGAGAGTGACCTTTACGCACTTACCTTGATGTATCTGAGAAAATCAAAATATGCATCTCAGTTCTGAGAACTACATGGAGTAAACAAAAACAAAGACTGTGTATTTATGAACCATCAAATGTGGTTATAATGGAAGTCGATGGGGCTAAAACAGCCACCAACAGTAAATGAAAAATGGAAATCTAACAATGCATCTTTTTTTTTTTACTAACCTTTCACGTTCAAGACTGTGATAAAATGTTAAAAAATTCTAGTCGACGGCTACTTTTTATATTGAAAATATGTCATGTGTGTTTTTTTTTTTACCAAATCAATGACATCATTTGGCAATTAAAGAGTTAAAATCCTGTAATTTTTAAAAACGTTTAGTAGTTTTGATCAGGATTTAGGTTGATTAACAGATTTATGCAAAAAAAAAAAAAAAATTAAAGAAATGTTAATCTGATGCATTATTAAATCAGTTTAATTCAGTGGGTGTTTTCATCCCGAACCTAACAAAAGGTAGTATATACTGTATTTGAACAGTGCACAGGGGTTTAAAAAGGAAAATTTAAACAATATGTCAGATTAACTACCAAAATGTGACCTTTTAGGTAAACCTAAAAATGCTAGAAACAAAAAACTAAAAAGTGCGCACATCTAAAAATCTCGAAGGCAGGTGCTCGATTAAAAATAATCACAGTAGCAAAATATCAAAAGAAAATCGGCACACAGCCACTTCAGCTCTCAAAAGTCCTTTAATATCACCCAAAGTCCTTTAATATCACTCAAATGAACAATGCAATCTCACGGCAATTCGTAACTTTTTGATTTAGTGGCTAATTCGTATGAACTTGTACGATCTAATTCATACAATTTAGTATGATTTGCTCATTACTCAGGGTTTCCGTGGGGTCTTAAAAAGTCTAAAATTTAAAAATCGAAATTTAAGGCCTTAAAAAGTCTTAAATTCACTGTTCTAGGTCTTAAATATTTTTGCACAGGTCTTATTTTTGCGATGTCCATGTAACGCTACATCTAATGCTCATTTAAATTCTTTTTTGTTGTTGTTGCTTGGTTTTCGTGGTGTTGTAGTTCTTTATATCACTAGTTAAATTGTAATTTGCAGTATGCGCAGCAAATGTAACATCATCGCTGTGTTTGCGGAGGTTCGCTGTGGGTGCGCGTCACATGATTTCAGCAGGCGGAGTATGGCAATAGGCTTGTTTGAGATGGCCAAAGTCTGCACAGAATCGATCACCGGTGATCACAGCAAGATGCATGCCGGTTAGAAATGTGTCCGAGTTGCCTTCGCCTTGCTCCGATGTCACACTGACGTGCGCCAAAAAACTCGCGACGGTGCGACTTGCGACGGTGAGGCGGGTACCTCGGATTGAGCAGTCGGCAGCAGTTGCTCCCCAAAACAGGCATGTGCACACATAGGGCTCAACCTGTGCAGTGCACTTGCCCTTTTTATTCTTGGATAGAAAGTGCCCTTCCAAAATGATCTAAAGTGCCCCCCCATGATATTGTGATAAAGGTCTTAAATTTAATAGTTAATGGTCTTAAAAGGGTCTTAAAAGTCTTAAATTTGACATTGTGATATCTGCAGAAACCCTGATTACACAATGACGGTTGGGTTAGAGGTGGGGTTGGGTGCCACGCCTCCTTTTTAAAATCGTACATTTTTGTACGACTGAACTTCTACAAATTCGGCACTAAACTGACTAAATGTAAAATACTAACGTAGATCAGGCTTAGATGAATGATATTAAAGGACTTTTGAGAGCTAAAGTAGCAAGTGGTAAACCTAAAAATGGTATAATCTTTATTATGTGGTTTAATTAAAGTCGAAATAGTGTTTAACATCTCTAAATAAATTTTAAAAAATCTGTAGATTTGTGAAATCTCTACTGTACCTAACTCTATACTCTAAACATGTTTACAGTCAATTTTCTAAGCTAATTTTCCCTATTTCTCTCAATAGACTGGCAAATATTGTCAAAGTGTATAGGGCCTAATTATCACAAGCAGACTGACAAAGTACCAACATGGGTTAACTTCAGTTTAAAGTTGTACTTGTAAAAAAACGTGTGGAGACATTATTTCATTCATATTTCCCCTGCAGTTGGATAGCATTGGTAATCACCATGTTGTTCTCCCTGAGGCAACAGACTCCACATGACTCAATATGACTGGACTCCTTGTCTGCATCCTATTCATCTTAATTAACCTAAAAATTTATTACAGAGCAGAAAGTACACACAAAAACAACCACAAATGTTAATTTCTTGACAGACTCGGACTACATTTCTTTGATTGTTCAACAAAGCAAACAATGCAAGCTCCATTCATTATTACTTTGCTGAAAAATAAAAGAGTGATTGAAAATATGTAAACTCCCAACAAATAAGTAATGGTTTTATGATGGCATATGTATTGCTTTTAATGGAAACTTTAACGTCCCTGTGGTCTCTACAGGTAATTTGTTGCTTTATGGCAAGCTGTTTTGACATTTTGTCACTTTAGAATTAGGTTCTATCTGACATGTTTGTCAAAATTTAGTTATTGACATTCTTATTTACATTATGTGATGTTTTTGTATAAGTTGTTTACATTTTAACACTTTTTAAAAAAAAAAAAAAAAAAGGTTTTATTTTCAAAGCTCTAGCGTGGCTCTATAACAGGGGTCACCAATCTCTGTCCTGGAGGGCCGGTGTCCCTTCAGGGTTTAGCTCCAACTTGCCTCAACACACCTGGCTGGGTGTTTCTAGTATACCTAGTAAGAGCTTGATTATCTTGTTCAGGTGTGTTTGATTAGGGTTGGAGCTAAAATCTGCAGGACACCGGAACAAGTTTGGTGACCCCTGCTCTATAAGGTTATTTCTGTGAGTCAATTGGCATTTCGAATGCATGCATGAGGGCCAATCAGGATCAGCTTTATTTGTCATTTAGCCGGATTGCTCCGTTGACAGCGGGAAAGACAAGAAACTAACACAAAATCAGAGTCGACTAAATAATTCCGCACCACACAACACTGAAAAGAAACCTGAAACTGAAAAAGTGTGTGAGGACCATTCTTCAACTACGGGCGCTTTTAGCCTTGTGAAGTTGAGTAAAAAAAAACTGTTTTTACAAAAAAAGTTTAAAAAATTTGTGTAGTTTTAAGATCTGTAAGAGGACAAACTGAGATAAGAAGAGAAACATTTTTTTCCATTGTGAACTAAAAATGTCAATTCCACCACATCTCAATATACCAACCTGGGCTCATTGTGGAAACGTAGCCCCGCGGAAGTTTCTGGAGACCACAAAATACGTCCCGGGAGGTACGTATTCGAGCAGTTTTTGTTTTCGCCAATCCGCGAGAGGCCACTGTGCGCGCTTTTCCACACACATGCGCCATTCTCGCCTGCACTGTTCTCGCGTGAAAAGCCACCGGAGGTCGCTGTAGAGTGACTGTCCATATGACTGACTGGCTGAACGATCAACCGGGCGGCCAATCGGCCGTCCTAGCTGCCCTCCTCCTCCTCCTTCCCTAAACCCAAGCGACGATTTGCAAAAGCCGTCCAGGAAAAATGCAAAAGCCCTCGTCCGATTTTGACCGTGTTTTCCGATCTCGCACCGTCGCGAACTCATTGGCTTTTATTTTTTTTGGATTCTGTTTTTCATCTTACCTGATTTATGGAAGCGCTCTTCCCCGGACAAGATCCCGGTCATCGCCGTGGCCGGCTCCTCCTCCCTCCGGGCCTCTGCTCCGCTGACGTAACGCTGTGAGCTAAGCGGACAAACTGGTTTAGGTGGGAAAGCCCTCCACACAGAGGCGAGCCGTCGGCCGGCAAGCGCGAAAAGGAGAAGCGGAGTGGCGTCACAACGCCCCGCAGCATTCTATTTATAAACATGTTTCTTTGTATAGATCAAGTACAGTATTTATCTATTTATATGTTAATATACACAGCACATATGTAATTACAAACTTTTATTTTGGATGTAATTACTATGTCATTGCATTGTAGTTACTATGTAATAAAAAGGTAAATATATTGTTATAACATTGTAATTACATCTATGATGATATTGTAAATGTGTTTTAGTATTTTTCATGTACAGTATTTGTGTATTATGGTATATATACACAGTACACATGTAATATATTAATAAAAACTTTAATTTTTACACTGTTATTACTATGTCATTACACTGTTATTACTATGTTATTACATTGTAATTACTATGGTAATACATTGCTATTACTATGTTAATACATTGTAACTACATTGTATTTACAAAAATATATTCTTTATAAATGTGATTGTAATTCTTTGTAAATTGCATGTAAAGTATTTGATTATTTATGCACAGTACATGTCATTACTTTGTTATTACTATGTCATTTAATTGTTAATACTATGTTATTACATTGTTATTACTATGTTACTACATTGTATATACATTGTCTTACATAAAATTTATTCTTTATGAATGTAATTGTTTCTTTGTATATTTCATGTACAGTATTTGATTATTTATAGTTGTATACATAGATATACACAGTACACATGTAATATATAATTCCAAACTTTTATTTTGGATGTAATAACTATGTCATTACATTGTTATTACTATGTCATTACATTGTTATTACTATGTCATTACATTGATATTACTGTGTTATTACATTGTTATTACTACATTAATACATTGTTTTAACTATGTTAATACATTGTTATTACTATTTTATTACATTGTAATTATACAGTCTTTTCATACATTGTTTCTTTGTATATTGCATGTACAGTATTTGATTATTTATAGTTGTATACATAAATATACACAGTACACATGTAATTACAATTTTTTTTCTTGAATAAAGTTACTGTTACATTGTAACTACATCCAAGATAACATTTATAAAAGTATGTTTCTTTGTATAGATCGAGTATTTTTGTATTTATATGTACTGTTAATATACACAGCGCAAATGTAATTACAAAATTTTTATTTTGGATGTAATTACTATGTCAATGCATTGTAGTTACTATGTAAGAACAAGGTAAATATATTGTTTTACCATTGTAATTACATCTTTGATAATATTGTAAATGTGATATAAAAACTTTTATTTTGGATGTAAATACTATGTCATTACATTTTTGTTACTATGTCATTACATTGTTATTACTATGTTATTATATTGTTACTCCTATGTCATTACATTGTTTTTACCATGTCATTACATTGTTTTTACTATGCCATTACACTATTATTATTACTATGTCATTACATTGTTATTATCATGTCATGATTTTGTTTTTATCATGTCATTACATTGTTATTACTATGTTTTTACATTGTTATTACTATGCCATTACATTGTTTTTACTATGGCATTACATTGTTCGTACCATGTCATAACGTTGTAATTACTGTCATTAAATTGTAATTACATTGTATTTAAATAAAATATATTCTTTATAAATTTTATTGTTTCTTTGTATATTGCTTGTACAGCATTTGATTTTTTATAGTTGTATACATAAATATACACAGTACACATGTAATATGTAATTACAAATTTTTCTTGAATGAAATTACTGTTACATTGTAATTACATCCAAGATAATAAGTGTAAAAGTATGTTTCTTTGCATAGATCAAGTACAGTATTTGTGTATTTATATGTAAATATACAAATTACATATGTAATTAAAAACTTTTATTTTTGATGTACAATGACATTGTATTTACATTGTTATAACATTTTATTTGCATCTGAGATGTTATATATATTTACAAACTTTTATCTTCTGTGCAATTACTGTTTCATTACAGTGTAATTGTTATGTCATTACATCCAAGATAATAATAATAAACTAATGTTTTTTTTGTAGATTGCATGTACAGTTTTAGGTTATTTATAGTTGTATACATAAAACACGTAGTACACATGTAATTACAAACTTTTATTTTGTATGTAACTACTATGTCATTACATTATATTTACTATGCACCAGCATTGTAGTTACATTGTTTTAACATTGTAAATACATCTATGGCAGTATTGAAATGGGTTTTTGTATATGTCATGTACAGAATTTATGTATTATAGTTATATAGATATACACAGTACACATATAATATGTAATTACAAACTTTTCCCTTGGATGTAATTACTATGTCATTACATTGTTATAACATTGTAATTACATCTATGATACTATTGAAAAGGTGTTTTTGTATATAACATGAACAGGATTTGTGTATTATAGTTATAATAATACTATTAAGATATAGTATTCACAGTACACATGTAATATGTAATTGCAAACTTTTATCTTGTGTGCAATTACTGTGTCATTACAGTGTAAATACTATGTCATTACATTGTAGATACATCCAAGATAAGCTTTAATGAATGTATTTTTTGTATATTGCATGCATATTTGGTTATTTATAGTTGTATACATAAATATATGCAGATATATGTAATGTAATATATGTAATTTTGGATGTACCTACTATGTCATTACATTATAGTTACTATGTAATAACATTGTAACTACACTGTTTTACCGTTGTAATTACATGTATGATAGTACTGAAAATGGTTTTGTATGTTATGTACAATATTTGTGTATTATTGTTATATAGATATACACAGTACACATGTAATATGTAATTACAAACTTTTCTCTTGAATGTAAGTACTATGTCATTACATTGTAGTTACATTGTTTTAATGTTGTATTTACATCCATGATAGTATTGTGTGTTCTTGTACCGTATTTGTGTATTACAACTAGATAGATATACAAAGTACACATGTATTATGTAATTACAAACTTTTCTCTTGGATGCAATTACTGAGTTGTTACATTGTAAATACTAAGACAATACATTGTAAGTACATCCAAGATAATATTTATAAAAATATTGTATTTTTTTTTTGTATACATAAAATGTAGTTGTATACATAAATATACGCAGTACAAATGTAATTCCAAACTTTTATTTAGGATGTAACTACTATGTCAGTATATTATAGTTTCTATGTAATAACATTGTAGTTACATTGTTATAATGTTGTAATTACATCGATGATAGTATTTGTGTTTTTTATTTCATATACAGTATGTGTGTGTTATAGTTATATAGCTATACACAGTACACATGTAATATGTAGTTACAACTTTTTCTCTTGGATGTAATTACTATGTTGTTACATTGTTATTACTATGTCATTACATTGTTATTACATTGTAATTACATCCAAGATATTATTAATAAACATCTTTCTTTGTATATAATCAATTACATTATTTGTGTATTTATATGTAAATATACACAGTACATAGGTAATTACAAACTTTTATTTTGGATGTAACGACATTGTAATTACATTGTTATAACATTGTAATTACATCTGAGATGTAATATGTAATTACAAACGTTTATCTTGTGTGCAACAACTGTGTCATTATATTGTAAATACTTTGCCATTATGTTCTAATTATGTTGCTATTACATTGTACATACAGCCAAAGATAATATTTATGAACAGGTTTTTTTTTTTTTTTTCCCCGGGCATCCGCTGCATTAAACATATGCTGGATATGTTGCCGGTTCATTACGCTGTGGCAACCCCAGAAAAATAAACGGAGTAAGCCGAAAAAAGAAAATTTATGAATAAATAATAATAATAATAACAATTCTGCACTCTGCAATGTAGTGCTTTTAAAAGTACTGCTAAAATTACAGATGCTTGAAATGTGGCCTTGAGGTTTACAAATGAAAAAATGACATTAAATATCACACCCACATTTTTAAACCATTGTCCATTAAGCGCTAGACAGTATTCAAGATTTTCGCATTGTTTTTGGTACAATAAGCCAGACATTAGTTTATTAATGAATTTAGTAACAGAAAGTTATTAGTCTTCCATTTAAAATTATATATACAATCCATATGATCTGTAAATTTTGTGAATTTGTTCACATTATCAGTTTGTGGGGAGATATAGATTTGCGAATCGTTGACATGAAACTTGAAACATGATTTTAAATTGTATTGCTAAGCAGAAGCATACTGTATATAATGTAAAAAAATAATAAAAAATTGATAAGCCTTACCGCACCACAGTGTACTTTTGACTAATATGATGCCTCATCAATAACTGATACAAATCGATAAAGTTCTGAAAAGTAAAACCTGAACCAAGACAATGCAGTTCCAGTAATACAAAGATAAATTCAAGCCCATCTATGATCAATAGCATCAAATGCAGCACTTTGGTGGAGCTGCTCTTCAGTAGATCAGCCTTCAACAGTTATTGAACTGATTAATCTGAATATCAACATTGACATTTGCAGTTGAAGTCAGAATTATTAGCCCTTCAGAATTATTAGCCACAATTTGTTCCCCAATTTCTGTTTAACGGAGATTTTTTTCAACAAATTTCTAAACATAATTGTTTTAATATCTGATTTCTACTAACTGATTTCTTTTATCTTTGCCATGATGAGGGGGGCTAATAATATTGACCTTAAAAACTGCATTTAATCAAGCCGAAATCAAACAAATACAATTTTCTCTAGAAGAAAAAATATTACAGGCAATACTGTGAAAACTTTCTTGGTCTGTAAAACATCATTTAGGAAGAAAAAAATCACAAGACGGCTAATAATGTTGATTTCAACTCTATATTAAACTGAAACGATTCAGTTTTAATTTACATCAGCATTCTACATCAGCATTCTAACTATAATTCATAATAATTCCTTCATGTTGTCCCAACACAAATCAATTGTGTGAATATTTTTTTACAGCGTAGATTGAATGTTAAAACAGCTTGCCATAGTTGCTTTTGATTGGTGGCATGTTAAAAATGTAAATGTATTGGAATGTACTGGTTTTAACAGTCAAAAGCTGGCGGTTTGTTAAACGTACCTGTTTACCTGACATCTAGCCTATAATTGGTTTATGTAACGTCAAAAGCAGTTATGATAATGAGGAGACGATAAGAATAAAGAGAAGTTGTAAACACGGGTCTGTCGGTTCTCGCAGTGAGAGGCGGAGTCTTTACCTTGCCGAAGCTTTATAGACAGTTTGTTTTCGAGTACTTATTGTCACTTCTTATCACTTTCTTGGAGAAACTTGGAGAAAGACAGTCTGGAAGGATGCAGTACGACTATGGCAAAAACAAGGAAGAACATCCGGAGCCCATCAAAACTGAAGTAAAGGGTAGGTTGAGGTTGGTTTGTGGGGCAACTTTTGTGTTTCTTTGCTCGAAGTGTACGCATTTGGACTGTGTTAATTAGCATTTCACCCGAAAGCTATACGTTTCTGGTGGAGTTTATGGTGATATCTGTTGACCATATGTTACAAAGTCTTATTCCTTCGCAAAACTCTGATGTCAATAAAACTTAAAAGTAGCGGTAATGTTTTATTTTGGACTGCTTGCTTATGCATAAATCCGTGTCATGTATGGCAAATATCTTATAAGTTTTTAAAGAAACATTTTCTACACATTTCTAAACATTTGGTGTAGTATCTACGTCGCCTATAGGTCTGTTATTCTTTTTATATAATTTTTATTATTAATATTTAAAAGAAATATATTATAATGTTTGTGAATTTACAATACCTTACATTTTTTTAAATCGTCATTGTTTAAAGACAAATGAATGAGCTTCTAAAAACAATCTTTCAGAATTGTTTTCAGATTAAAATATAATTAGGCTACTAATATTAGAAATATAAGGCTATAGCTTAACTTGACGTTTTAAGATGAATAAAAATGCTTGTTTTTAACCAATATGCTTTTGGTATTCTTTAGTAATAAATCATTTACCTGCGACAAATATTTGCTTTGTTAAATAGGTTGCTGTGTATGTTAAAATCCATACTGCAACACTCAGCATTGTAGCCCACTGATACACGTCCTGCCATTCACATGGGGACCAAATTTGCTAAGGTGCAGTTTTGACATTCACATCAAATAATTTTTTTTTTGTTTTAAGAGTTTTATTCAATAACTTTAACCAAAAAATCTAATAAAAATTTACTTTTCTTAATGAGCTAATGAAAACTGTTCTAGACTAATCTAAAACTATTATAGTTCTATGAAAAAAAATTATAGGCCTATATATTACCGGTCAAAAGTTTGGGGCATTTATTATGCAGCATTTATTAAATGTAAAAAATATATTTAATTAAATAACTGTTTTCTTGTTGTATGTAGTTTCTAATTAAACCATTAATCCAGTCATTATTGCTTTTATTACTATTACAATTATTAATAATAATATTAATAACAATAACAATAGTAATTGATATTAGAGTGATTTCTGAAGAATTATGTCACTCTGAAGACTAGAGTAATGAAGCTTTCATCTTTAAAATTACTGTAATAAAATATTAAACTAAATAATTATAAACTACTTCTGAACAGTTATTTTATAGTGCAATAATTCACAATTTTACAATTTGTACTGTATTTGTGCTGAAATAAATACAGCCTTGGTGAGCAGGAGAAACTTATTTTAAAACATTTAAAAATCCTACTGACCCCATATATATATATATATATATATATATATATATATATATATATATATATATATATATATATATATATATATTCTGTAATACCTGTTCCAAGGTATGTAAGGTTTTTTTTAATTGTTTTATGTGTTGTAAAAAAATGAGTGTTTTTGAAACTAATGAAGAGAGCAGAAGTCAGTGATTTATTTGAACTATTTAGCCCGACATGTTTACTGTTTTAAAATATTATAAATGTTCCTTAAAATAAAATAAATTGTGTTCAGTTGTTTTAATTTACCCAGACTTTAAAAAAAAAGAAACTTACCATGAAACTGTGATTTTTTTTTTTTTAAATCTTTAATTAAGGTTATCATAACGTCAGAAACTTATACCAGCCAATGCCTAGTTGGTCATCATTTACTCATGCTTTACTTGTATCAAACATTTATGGGCTTCTTTCCTCTGCTGAACACAAATGAAATTATTTTATAAAATGCTGGAAACCTGTAATCTTTCCATAGTATTTGTTTTTCCGCTATGAAAGTCATTGTTTACAGGTTTTCAGTTTTCTTCAGAATATTTTCATTAGGATTCATCAATAAAAACAAAAACAAAAAAACCTTTGGATTGAATTTGAACCACTGGAGGGAGAGTAAATATTGAGTAAATTTTAATTTTTGGGTCAAATATTTCTTTAAGGTTTGTCTTTTCTATATATATATATATGTAGTTCTGGTCAGGTCAAGTGCCATGATGGAGTTTTTTTTTTTATTTAATGTCAGATGGTTTGAACAGAGAAGTAGACAGTTTATTATGTATACTGTTCAGATTAAAATATATTAAACGTTTCAATCTGTCTGCAGGCTCGATTCCTGAATGGGTGCAGGGAACACTAATACGCAATGGACCTGGCATGTTCTCTGTTGGAGAGACGACATACAACCATTGGTTTGATGGAATGGCACTTTTGCACAGTTTTGCAATTAATAAAGGTATTACCTTCATTGGACATTAGCTTTAATAAAGAAGCTAATAAATTATCTTTTTATCGCCTATAACAATGGTTCTCGAACTTTTTTCACCAAGTACCATCTCAAAAAAAATTGTCTCTCCAATTACCACCAAAATGACCAGTATTGAAATAAAGTAGCATAGTTGGCCAAATTAAGCAGCTAAAGCACAGCACAGTTCGAAAACGAGGCGTATTCATATGTATACAATTTGACAACTTGACCACGTGACTCGCAGAGTGGCATTCTGAAAAGTTAAGAGGTTTTCAACTGCGTACGCCTGGAATACGCAAGCGCGTCGTGCTGCAGTTCCTACTCATTTTGCTAGTCTGTGGGTTAAATTTTGATGCTCAAGTGACCGAGTTGTAACAAGAGAATACGGTAATTTTTCAAAATAAAAGATTTTTCAAAATAAATGTTCATTCAGACTTCTGAACTCAGACTCAGACGTTCAGACTTCATAATAAATAAAACGGAAATAATTAATCATTTTTTGTGCGGCCCGCTACTAATTGATCTATAGACCGGTGCCAGTCTGTGGCCCGAGGGTTGGGGACCACTGTTCTAGCGCGTATCTGCTCTGCAAGCACCACGCACCTCTTTCTCTATTTCTGCGTCATTTAGAGTGATTTTTAGCAGCTGATGACGCGATGCACTAAAGTAAACATTCTAAGCACAGCGTGTTGATTGTAAGCTTTAGAGAACAGCTGATGTTAATCACATCAGTGTTATCGAACACATCAAATGATTAAAAGACATTTTTTCTTCCATTCCCCAGTGATTCCTCCGCATACTACTAGAAGTAAGCCTGCGTACCACTAGTGGTACACATACCACAATTTGAGAACCAATGGCCTATGACATTAATGTTTTATCTGAAAACACAATGCAAATGCATAGTCTTTTATCACATTCATACAGTTGGAAACCAAAATAATATTATTAGGGATGTTCAAAATAATCGATTAACCGTTAACCGAACGGGTGCGTATGTAACCGATTAATGGTATCAGTTAAACGAATAATAATAAAATTTTATAAACATTTAATAAGTCAGACACAAAATAGACACGTAAATTTGTTTAACATTTGACCAGTTAACCGTTAATAACCGATTAACGAGCGGCGGTTGTCGGGTAGCAAAATTAACCGAAATTAATATACCTACTTCAGAATTATTAATCCTTCTGTATATTTCCCCCCCAATTTCTGTTTTACAGAGACCAGATTTTTTTTAACACATTTCTAAACATAATAGTTTTACTAAACGACTAATTTCTAATAACTGATTTATTTTCTCTTTGCCATGATGACAGTAAATAATATTTGACTAAATATTTTTCAAGATACTAGTATTCAGCTTAAAGTGACATTTAAAGGTTTAACTAGGTTAACTAGGCAAGTTAGGGTAATGATTTTAATGTTATTATTTCTGAGCATCATTTAAATGTCTTTACTGTTGTTTAATTCTCAGGAGAGGTGACGTACAGGAGCAGATATCTTCGAGGTGACACCTATAACTCCAACATGCAGGCCAATAGAATAGTAGTCTCGGAGATGGGGACCATGGCATACCCGGACCCATGCAAAAACATATTCTCCAAGTAAGTAGCATTACTCTGTGGTGCAGTTGATTTAGAAATAGAATGCAAAAAGTGGATTTATCAAGATTGATCAATCTAAATAAATGAAAAAAAATGGGGCGGCATGGTGGCTCATTTGTTAGCAATGTCGCCTCACAGTAAGATGGTCACTGGTTCGAGTCCCGACTGGATCAGTTGGCATTTCTGTTTGGAGTTTGCATGTTCACCCTGTGTTTGCATGGGTTTCCTCCGGATGCTCCGGTTTCCCCCACTGTCCAAAGAGAAGTGAAAGTGCATGGGTGTTTCCCAGTCCTGGGTTGTTGTTGGAAGGGCGTCTGCTGTGTAAAACATATGCTGGAATAGTTGGTGGTTCATTCTGCTGTGGCGACCTCTGATAAATAAGGGACTAAGCTTAAGGAAAATGAATGAGTGAATGAACAAGTTAACTTAATTCCTTCATGCTGTCCCAACACAAATCGATTGTGTGGAATTCAACATTTTTTACAGTGTAGATTGATTGTTAAAACAGCATGCCCTAGTTGATTTAAATTGGTGGAATAATTGTCGATTCATTCTGCTGTGGTGACCCCTGATAAATAAGGGAACTGAAATAACTGAAGGAAAATGAATGAATAAATGTCTGCATAAACCTGTTGTTAATTATACATTAATTGTGTTTCTTTTAACTCTGTTTACAGAGTGATCACCTTCCTCAGCCACACCATCCCAGACTTCACTGACAACTGTGGGAATAACATAATCAAATATGGAAATGACTTCCATGCTACGTCTGAAACCAATTATATTCGGAAAATTGACCCTGTTACTTTAGAGACTCAGGAAAAGGTAAAAAAAAAAAAAAAGATGTGGTTGGAATAATATCTAGTTCAGTCATGAAACTGTATCCGCTTGTTAAGTGGTGGCGTATGTAATACTGTTTCCGGGTCCAAGCCGCCACTCATTTCAGTTGAAAAATCATTCGTTTATGATCACTTTTTATTCATATCACACATTAAAGTTAATTTTATATAAAGTCATAGTGTACGCAACAATCTCTGGGCTTGCTGCATCACAAATACAAAAATTTCAACAGTTTATAAAAAAATGAATCACTTTCTGGCCATCGGATATTAGGCATGGACATATATTGCGATCGGGATTTTCGAAAGTATTAAATCGATTTGTAAACGTTTATTATTACCATTTTACGAGTCTCCCCATTCAGTTGAATAGAGCGCTCGGACCTGGAAGCCGCTTGGCATGACTTCACACTTAACAAGAGAATATTGCAAAAAATGCTTTTCTTACTTAATTATTTTTGTCTTGTGTCTTGTACAAATATCTGAAAATTCTTAAATCATGCAACATTTTTAAGACAAGCAAAGCATAATGTCTTGTTTTAAGGAATAATATATCAAAATTAAGTGAGTTTTTCCTTAAAAAAAGCTAAATAATCTGCCTGTGGTGTGAGCAAAATAATCTTGTCTTTTGACTTTTGCTTACTCCATTGGAAATTATTTTGCTTGTTTTGGAGAAAAACTCACTTAATTTTCACATTATTTTTTACAACAAGACAAAATGTTTTGCTTGTCTAGAAAATGTTTCTTGATTTAAGGATTTTTAGATATTTGGACAAAAAAAATTAAGTAAGAAAGCATTTTTAGATTGGGGTGTATGAAAGGTCCTTTAGATCAGTGTTTCCCAACCCTGTTCCTGAAGTAGGGTTGTCACGACACAGGTAGGGTTGTAACAATATACCGGTATGACGGTTTACCACGATTTGAACGTGCAGGATTATCATACCATGAACAATTGCATATCAACGGTTTTAACCCTTAAAGACCGAGACAGCCGCCCGCGGCTAAAAATAAGTATTGCTCTTAAATGTTTAATAACTTTTGATCCGCTGATCCGATTCATACAATTCAAAGATTGGCATAAAGAAGAGAATTTCAGCTTTCCAGTGCTGTATCACATAACATTCGTATCACATAACATAACATTCCGGAGGCTCCGGAATCAGTGCGGTTACGTCATCAAAATTTGACAACGCTGATTTGACAAAGAAACGCTCGTCACTGTGTCTCCGGACAAACCAGACACGATACATTGATGCATTGTCCCTCCTCCATGCCCAGATTGGTTCAAACTCGCTATATCACAACCAATAAGCATAGGTTTCGCTTTTGTTTGTGGACCAACAACGAGCTTTTTGAACAACACAGAATAAGAGATAAGCATACATTTATGCGTGGCTAAATAAAACGCTAAAAAAAAGTTTTGCATGAAATAATTCTCATACTAAGTACTATTGCATGCACAGCAGCACAGAAACATGACAAAACAGTGACACAGCAAAGACGAACTGCTGCTCTTGCTGTTTTCAAAAGACGCAAATGATGGTGCAGCTGTTTGTCTGCATTGCATATCTATGCTGGCACATAAAACCTAAGGATGTTCCATATTGAATCTAGTTTCGTTATGTAACTATTTATAGTATAGTAAATATTTATATCTATTTTTTTACTGAGGATTTGCACCATGTTTATTTGGACTTTATTTGGACTTTGACACATTATTTATTATTTTCTTATTTTTTTATTTGTTCATTGTAAGTGGTGTTGTTTATAGTAACTGAAAATATATTATTTGGAAAAAGTCAAATTTGCTTCACTGTTCTATTATTTTGTAACATTTGTAACATACCGTATACCGCGAAACCGTCAAACCGTGGTATTGTTTTAGACGATTATCATACCGTAAAAAATTCATACCGTTACAACCCTAGACACAGGAATTCAGTACCAATCTAAACTGAAATTTTAAAAATGTCCATTTCCCGCTAACATTTTAGTGCTATTAGGCACGTTCTTAAACGGTGCCGATTTGTTGTTGTGTTCATGTGCTCAACAGAAATGACTGTAATCGGCCATGAAGATCATCAGTTCACCAAACTCATCTCTGTTTACTTAGTGTAACCACAGATGCATGGACACTGGAGCATTTCAAAGGCAAAAGTTCAATCAGTGAATTGTTCGTATGTCAGCTTATAGACAAACCAGCTGATTGACGTGACTTTGAAATGCTCCAGCGCTGTTTAAGAGCGTGCTCAGTAGCGCTCAAATGTTAGCTGGAAATTTTGTATATTTTTTAAAACTTCAGTATCGATTAGGACTTAATTCCAGTATCGTGACAA
This sequence comes from Danio rerio, assembly GCF_052040795.2. Classification (NCBI taxonomy): domain Eukaryota; kingdom Metazoa; phylum Chordata; class Actinopteri; order Cypriniformes; family Danionidae; genus Danio; species Danio rerio. The sequence continues at coordinate 71,538,934 of NC_141027.1, forward strand.
CAAAGGCACACCAACAGTACACATTTTCATCCTAATCAAACCAGGCACAGGTCTATATTTTTTTAAGGGGTTAAGTAGGAGGTAGATAAATAGGATGCTTCTGAAATCGCCTTTTACTCTATAAGTACTGCATTTGAATTTTAATTTACTACTCAACCGTTAGAAACGAACATTCTATAGAGTATGAATGTGAGTAGAATAGAACTCAGATCTACTACATCTGCCATTTTGTAATCATTACGTGACCCATCCGCATCAGTTGTGTCGCTTCGCTCCCATTCATGAATTCTTTTGCGGTGCATCATGGCGTAGCATAACCTGCATCGGATGCGCACTTTAGAATATCACCGGAAGTAGGAGCTCATCCAGGTACTTCACACATACTGTTTTTTTTCACACATACTACTCTGCTCGCATATTGTTTTTAGCGTAAACGATTAAAACATTGTTCCTTCCGTACAAGATGCATAACTTCAATTCACCAGCATAATAGACATTGCTTTAAGTCTTCTTAAATCCCAGCATCAGAATATATTATTATTGTGTTTAATTTAAAGTTAATGTTATATTTAATAAATTTTTGTAAAAGTTTGAAATTATACAATCATATTTTTTTATCATGTTTATTTATTACAGCATGACAATTAAAAAAATAAAACATTAAATTCATGCAAATTAACGCTAACCTAACTGATCTTTTATGAATAAAAACATCATCACTGCACAAAGATTATCCAAACAGCGTTTGCAGCATTTCTCTCAGGCTCTCTCTGTGGCAGAGAGTAGTCGCGCCATGTAATCACCCACAACTGACATTTAAATATCCCCATTTTAAAACATTTATTCAACAAAAGATAATCGATTTAACAATTTGTGATAACATAATATTCAATTGATAAAATCTGTAATACTGTGTGATGCACAAATAAATGCAAATGCATATTGTCGTTCCTCTAAATGTCTCCCATCCCAAGTGACACTCGTCCCTTTAGTTTGCCTACTGTCTATTTTAAAGCGCATTAGGTGGACGTAGCACACTTACAGATTTTTTGAGAAACATATGGTAGGAGGTATAAAGATGACACAGATTATAGCTGGTCTACGACCTATGTATTTAGAGATTGGTGTTAAACAATAATCTGTACGTAACATGGTTGTGTACAGAATATGGTTAGTCTCAAGAGTTGAAACGGACATTTGAATAATTCTTTCTCATACAGCAAGAGCATGTCTTTCATATAACTACACTGGTCTGCCTAAACAAATAGCTATGATTTGATATCTATGTGGTTAACATGTTTCTGCTTTGATATATACATAGCAGAGTGTGTAGCTCTCTTAAACAACCATAACAGAAGATCCATCACATGGTCATATTCCAGGACTCTTAGGCGTTATATTGTGAAAGGAGTCTTTTCACACGTATTTTCACACTTAAATTAACCCCCAGTTGACTTTAAGCCCACTGAACATCTTTGGAATGTGTCTGACTTTACTGAATGGTTCAACCCTGGGTCCAAAAGTGACCACTTTTAGGATCGTTATTAGCTTTGATTATGGTGTGCATTCATCATGACATTGTTTCGACATTCACATACAAAGCCACAAAGTTTTTAATCCATCAAGAGTTCCTCAAATGACCTTGAGGAGATTCAGGGTATTATAAATTGTCATTATTGAAATGTTTTTGTCTGCATGTTCTCAAAGATTATTGTGGTTGTGTTATTTCTTCAAGATTGACTACTTGAAATACCTTCCTGTAAGTATCGTGGCTTCTCATACACATTATGACAAAGAGGGAAACAGCTACAGTATGGGAACATGCATCGCTGAGAAGGGCAAAACCAAATACATGTTGTTCAAGGTCCCAGGAGAAAGTAAGTATGCTGTTGCATTTTCTGCTTCATGATTCACCTAACTATTTTTAAACGTAAGATTTTGTTTCGATCTAAACCCCAATTTATTAACTATGTAGAACCAGTTATGTGAATTCAGAACAATCTTTTTTTCTAAATGATTTAGTATTTACCAGAGGTGCGAGTAAGTCACACATGTGCAATTCACAAGCAAGTCTCAAGTCATAACCTTCAAGTCTCAAGCAAGACAATTTTTCAAGTCAAGTCACTGCTTATTTCAAGTCACGTCAAGTCAAGTCGTAGCTTAGTCTAGCAAGTCACTTTCAAGTTAATCTAATTAAATATATATTAGAGCTGCACAATTAATCGTAAAAAGATTGGGTCGATCTCGATTCGACCCCCTAGACCACAGGTTTCAAACTCAGTTCCAAAAGAGCCGCAGCTCTGCACAATTTAGTTCCAACTCTAATTAAACACACCTGATCAAACTGATTGAGTCCTTCGGGCTTGTTTGAAACCTACAGGTAAGTGTGTTGGAGCAGGGTTGGAACTAAACTGTGCAGGGCTTCGGCCCTCCAGGAATTTCAGGAGTTTGACACCCCTGACCTAGACGATCTTAATCCAGCATTTCTACGATTCTGTCAATCATATTTTCAAGAGAAGCAAAAAGTGACCTTGCAAGTCCTCACATTGTTTTACATACATTATTCAGCAACGTGGACACTTCCAAATAGTGTTGAAAGAGTCACATGCTGTATTTATAAGATACAATTTCACCTCAAAAATGTAATTTCTGTCTTCATGTAATGTATTTGCGATCGCAAAGTCACTTGTGACGTGAGTTGACTGTCAGCTGTTGACACAGGGAGGGCGGGCGCACGCGCCTCTGAATGAAGTTTACTTTAGTGAACAAAACCTGCATATGCTGTAAATAACAGGTAATGAAGTTGTAAATAACATTCAGGTTGTGGCATAGAGTGATCGTTTGGGAGCCGCGTGGGAAGTGAACTGCTCTTTGAAACCGAAAGCGCACACAGCCAGATGTAGCTGACTAATTCCAGCCCAAAAAGTATCCAAAAGCCACCATTCCAAGTCTATACAAAATTTTGCATTTTAACCAACAGTACAGCTACACAAAACCTATTGCTGTTGTACGACATGTTTGAGAATAACAATAATAATAGCCGAATAATAACAGATAATAACAGAATCGTGAGAAAATCGTGATCTTTATTTTAGGCAAAAAAAATTGTGATTCACATTTTAGCCAGAATCGTGCAGCTCTAATATATATATATACATACATACATACATACATACATACATACATACATACATACATACACACATACACACACACACACAATATATATATATATATATATATATATATATATATATATATATATATATATATATATATATATATATATATATATGTGTACAGTATATAAACCATTTGAAATGACACTTTCATCTCTAGTAAATCAGATGGTGTTCTGCTTAGGGGAATGTGTGTGCTTACTTCAAAGCCATTCAAATATTATGCTTTTAATTAAACGAGACCCTAAATGACAAAACCAATCTTAAAGTGCACAGGTGCATTTTTTTGGGAAAAAAAAATATTCATCAAAAATGAATAATCAAAATTATAATTTTTTCTTTTATTACATCTTCCTCAAAGACATTTTGTACATTTCAATAACTCCAATAAAAAATGTTTTGATTAGTAATATGAATTGCTGAGAATGAACTCTAAAGGTAATTTTGAACCTTTAGATTGCAGATAATATATATATTTTTTACACATTACAGACTTTTGAGATCCTTAATCCTTAATACTTAATTCTTCATTTTCCCCCCGATAAATTGTTTTTAAAAAGATGCATGTAAGTAAAAAAAACTGGAATATAGCATTTAACATTGTTTTGATTAAATTTTTTTTTTTATTAAACTTAACCTCTAACATGTCAAAAACTTAAACGATAAACATTAGCATACGTGCTACTCACAGGTTTGAAATACACTTGCGGTGGTAGCCGGATTAAAACACACCATTTACCCACGTCACATAAATAGTTACCCATATGCGACAAACAAAACATATTCAATTTTTTACAATACTTTCTTTTATTATGACAATATCATACACTGTTTACTTTCAATGGGTTAAAGTAAAAAAAAAAAAAACCTTTTTCCGACTTTGAATCTTGTGTATTGTACGGTCCAATCCTAATAAAGGACAAAATGCTAAAAAATGTATTCTAAAAACAGTATATTTAGGATAATACAAATATAATCAGGAGATTATATGCCTTAAACTGAACAATTAGCAAAACATTTGTAATCATTTTGAAAAAGTTGGATAGTGAAAAAGTTTTGCATTTACATTTTGACCAGGCTGTGTCGCCAGATTCTGAGCACTTTGAAAACTTGAATCATTTTGTAGATCAATTGATTCAGACTGTAGAAATGTAGTATTTTTCATGAATTACACAACCTGCTTGCATTCAGTAACCCTCTACTGAACTCTAAGCAATTGATCCTAAGGCAGGCCAGATGGATCTCCACCTTTGAAAAGCGCTGAGGCTGTGTGCACCCTGCCCTGCCGTTCCCTCCTCACGCCAAGTTACTACCACAGCTTTGGCATGACCGACAACTACTTCATCTTCATCGAGCAACCCTTGAAGCTGGATATCCTAAAAATGGCCACGGCTTATTTGAGGAGGGTGAGCTGGGCCAGCTGCATGAAGTTTCACCCTGAAGACAGTGTAAGAATGTACTCTTTTAGATGTGCTTGGTATCTGGAAAATGTCACTATTTACTTAGCATTTCTTTAAACTCTCATGTTCACCAGACACTCATTCATCTTATTGACCGAAACACAAAAAAGGAGGTTGCGACCAAATTCTACACTGATGCAATGACCGTCTACCATCAAGTCAATGCCTTTGAAGACGATGGGCATGTTGTTTTTGACGTGATTGCCTATGATGACAACAACTTGTATGAATTCTTTTACCTGAACAAGCTGAAGGAGACGATGGGAGCAACAAATTTGTACTGCAAACCCAAGTTCACAAGATTTGTGTTTCCCCTTAGTGACCAGGTATGCTGTTTACAGTGTTTGCTGATTTTTATTTGATAAGCATCCACAGAAATTACTGGGTGAATATGGATTTCGGATAAGGAATATACAGATTTCAACAAAAACCTTCAACTGATTGTATACCGAAACCAATACTGATATACAGAATTTAACAAAAACCTTCAGCCTATACTATACCAATAGCGATATATGGATTTCAACAAAAACCTTCAGCCGACAGTTTACCAATACCGATATACCTATTTCAACAAAAACCTTCCAAAACCAATACCGATATACAGATTTCAACAAAAACCTTCAGCCAATACCGATATAAGAATTTCAACAAAAACCTTCAACCGACAGTTTCCCAATACAGATATACGGATTTCAACAAAAACCTTCAGCCAATACCGATATACGAAATTCAATAAAAACCTTCAGCCAATAGTATATTAATACCGATAAAGTGATTTCAACAAAAACCTTTAGTTAATACCAATACTAATATATGGATTTCAATAAAAACCTTCACCCGATATCAATACCGATCTACAGATTTCACCAAAAACCTTTAGTTAATACCAATACTAATATATGGATTTCAATAAAAACCTTCACCCGATATCAATACCGATCTACAGATTTCACCAAAAACCTTTAGTTAATACTAGGGTTGTAACGGTATGAATTTTTCACGGTATGATAATCGTCTAAAACAATACCACGGTTTGACGGTTTCGCGGTATACGGTATGTTACAAATGTTACAAAATAATAGAACAGTGAAGCAAATTTGACTTTTTCCAAATAATATATTTTTAGTTACTATAAACAACACCACTTACAATGAACAAATAAAAATAAGAAAATAATAAATAATGTGTCAAAGTCCAAATAAAGTCCAAATAAACATGGTGCAAATCCTCAGTAAAAATAGATATAAATATTTACTATACTATAAATAGTTACATAACGAAACTAGATTCAATATGGAACATCCTTAGGTTTTATGTGCCAGCATGGATATGGTTGTCTGTGGATATGGATTTGGATATGGTTGTCTGCAATGCAGACAAACAGCTGCACCTTCATTTGTGTCTTTTGAAAACAGCAAGAGCAGCAGTTCGTCTTTGCTGTGTCACTGTTTTGTCATGTTTCTGTGCTGCTGTGCATGCAAAAGTACTTAGTATGAGAATTATTTCATGCAAAACTTTTTTTTTTTGGCGTTTTATTTAGCCGCGCATAAATATATGCCTTTCTCTCATTCCGTGTTGTTCAAAAAGCTTGGTCCACAAACAAAAGCGAAACCTATGCTTATTGGTTGTGATGTAGCGAGTTTGAACCAATCTGGGCATGGAGGAGGGACAATGCATCAATGTATCATGTCTGATTTGTCCGGAGACACAGTGACGAGCGTTTCTTTGTCAAATCAGCGTTGTCAAATGTTGATGACGTAACCGCACTGATTCCGGAGCCTCTGAAAGTCCGCGAATGTTATGTGATACAGCACTGGAAAGCTGAGATTCTCTTCTTTATGCCCATCTTTGAATTGTATGAATCAGATCAGCGGATCAAAAGTTATGAAACATTTAAGAGCAATACTTATTTTTAGCCGCGGGCGGCTGTCTCGGTCTTTAAGGGTTAAAACCGTTAATATGCAATTGTTCATGGTATGATAATCGTGCACGTTCAAATCGTGGTAAACCGTCATACCGGTATATTGTTACAACCCTAGTTAATACCAATACCGATATATGGATTTCAATAAAAACCTTCAGCCGATACAAATACCGATATACAGATTTCAACAAAAACCTTCAGCCAATACCAATACCGATATATGGATTTCAACAAAAACCTTCAGCCAATACCAATACAGATATATGGATTTTAATAAAAACCTTTACCCGATACCAATACAGATATATGGATTTCAATAAAAACTCTCACCCGATACCAATACAGATATATGGATTTCAATAAAAACTCTCACCCGATACCAATACAGATATATGGATTTCAATAAAAACCTTTAGCCAATACCAATACCGATCTACAGATTTCAGCAAAACCTTCAGCCAATACCAATACTGATATATGGATTTCAACAAAAACCTTCAGCCAATACCAATACAGATATATGGATTTTAATAAAAACCTTTACCCGATACCAATACAGATATATGGATTTCAATAAAAACTCTCACCCGATACCAATACAGATATATGGATTTCAATAAAAACCTTTAGCCAATACCAATACCGATCTACAGATTTCAGCAAAACCTTCAGCCAATACCAATACTGATATACAGATTTCAACAAAAACCTTCAACCAATACCAATATTGATACATAGATTTTAATAAAAACCTTCACCCGATACCAATACCGATATATGGATTTCAATAAAAACCTTCACCCGATACCAATACCGATCTACAGATTTCACCAAAAATCTTTAGCCAATACCAATAACGATATACAGATTTCAACAAAAACCTTCAACGAATATCGATATACAGATTTCAATAAAAACTTTCAGCTGATACCAATACTGATATACGCATTTCAACAAAAACCTTCAGTCGATAGTATACCACTAGCAATACTGATATGCGCATTTTAACACAGAGCTTTAGTCGATACCAATACCAATATATGGATTTCAACAAAAACCTTTAGCTGATATTAAACCAATACCGATATTGATATTCGGATTTCAACAAAAGCCTTTAGCCTATACCAATACCAGTCAAGTGCATATAAACCTATACAGTAATATCTTTTTTTCTCTCCATTAAATTAATGAAAGAGGCATAAGTTAATAAGAACGCAACCATATAATAGAACATATTTATTAAATAAAATGAAAGCCACTGCTGTTGATAAGTGCTGTAAATAAGCTTTGCTGATCAATAAAAGTAGTGCAGTTGATTTCTTTTTGTTCAATATGGTTTAGCCCAAACTAATCAGTAGTTTTGTGTCAGCAGCTGCTCTCCTGATGTAAATCTGAGATTTTGTACATATTAGACTTTGATTTGATATTTTGTACAGATGAAATTTAGATTTTTTTGCAATTATTTATTGCTTTTGCTCTAGGAAAATCTTTACACTATTTAACAGATGTTCGACTCATTGTTTATGTGTGATTAATAACAATCAGTCTCAGCCTTTTTCAGATTATTGCTGATATGCCAGTAGCTTTAAATTAATTCGATATTGGCCTATAAATATCAGCTGGCAGTACTTCTGTGCATCCATGATTTGTTTTAAATTTTCAGACATTAAGCTGCCATGCAAACACCGGTGTTTCCATTGTGTACTTTTTAATATGTTGTGTTACGGTTATATTCAGTAAACATGTATTGAGTGCTTTCATTTATCTTGACACCCAGGGTGAGACAGGTGAGAATCTGGTCAAACTTAAATACACAACAGCAAGTGCTGTGAAGGAGAAAGATGGGAAAATAATGTGTCAGGGAGAGGTTCTATGTGAAGGTAAGTTTAAATATGCTATGTATATATGGCCAATTTATTAGGTACTCTACCTAGTACTAGAACTCTGTTGATTTTTTAACATGGGTTAAGGATTTTGGTCCATACAGGCATGACTGCATCACACAATTACTGCAACAGCACAGCCATGATGTAAACTATGGAGGACCAGTAGTGCCAATTAGAAATAAAATGTTAAATCTAATTATCAATTTAATAATTGAAGCATTAAAATGTGTAAAAATGAATCACAAAATTGATAATTAATGGACAAATAAGTTAACATAATTAAATGGGTTTATTTAAATTGTGTTTTTTAATGGTCATTTAATAAAGTTGTAAAACAATACATTTATAAATAACTTTTAAATGTATAAATAAATGGACAGTTTTATAAATGTTTATTTAAATCAAGTTTTAAAATGCTGATTAATCAAACAATAAAGAGTGTATTAATAATTTAAAATGCATTTAAATGCACAAATTAAATAACTTTTTAAAAAGGCATTTGAAAAATGCTTTTCTCTCTGTTTGCCACTTACTTTTCCTTTTCTTTTGCCACATACATTTCTCAAAAAATTGAGTTTAAAAATGCCATTGGATAGTCCACACGTTGGAGCAACCAATAAACTTTCACCTTAAGCCGAGCTAAACCCTCTTTCGCTTAATGTAAATGAAATGCGCACTGTCATTAGACAGAGAGAAAACCATAGCTCAAGACTTAATGCACGGCTGTGTCTCTGTATTTCAAATAATGTATAAAATTAACTAAACCTTTTTCAGCTACATCTGAATGATGAAATAAGAGCTACACAAATCTTTTAGATTATTATTATTATTAATATTATTATTATTATTAATAATAATAAATTCTTTTTAAATTGTCAATAATTTGATTCTTCATATATTTCCAACCGGCACTTCTAGCCCTCCATAGTAAATCTCTCATTTCATCTCATCCAAATCTGCTCTGTTTGATTACTATCTGGTGGATGTGGAGGCCAACATGGTTGTGTTTAAGATTACTGGTTTCAAGGTAAACCATGGTAAATTTTCTTCACAAAATGAAATAGCAATCAGATACATCAGTCAGAAAAATCCCAATTGGATTATATAAAGCAACTTTATGCATTTTTGTGAAAAACAATATTCACACTGAACTCTGTGGGGTAGTTTTTCAAGAGTAAAAGCAAATGTACCTATTAAAACACAGACAAATATGTACATGAAACCATAGAAACAAAAACAAACAATTCCAAAACGCTGGGATTCATGTGAATGTTGTTTGTCTCAAAATTGCATAAAGCTCCAATTTTTATTTTTTATTTTTTTTAAATACAAAACATTGTAAAATTCCTTAGGTGTGTGACATTTGCTGTAACATGATATTTTTTGGTCATTAAAAAATAATTAAATTAATTAATATTGATAACCATGATCGTTTTTTTTCATACCATAATGCCACAAGGCAGGATGGATCCATGCTTGGTTCTGTATGCAAAATCTGCCCCTACCATCAGAATTTCACATTCGAAATCAAGATTATTCCTATTAAGCAAACATTTTTCAGTCTTCAATATTGTTCAACCCTTGTTTGAATCAGTGTGTTATTGTTAACTGACAGGAGTGACACTGATGTGATATTTTTCTGTTGCTGTGCCCTCCGCTGTTAGAAACTAGCCTAGATGACCATTAGCTGTTAAAAACTAGCTTCGAGCACCATCTGCTGTTAAAAACTAGCCTAGAGCGACATTCGCTGTTAAACTAACCTAGAGCACCATCTGCTGTTAAAAACTAGCCTAGAGCGACATCCACTGTTAAACTAACCTAGAGCACCATCTCCTGTTAAAAACTAGCCTAGAGCTTCATCTGCTGTTAAAAACTAGCCTAGAGTGCCCTCTGTTGTTTAAAAACTAGCCTAGAGTGTCATCCGCTGTTAGAAACTAGCCTAGATGACCATCAGCTGTTAAAAACTAGTCTAGAGCAACATCAGCTGTTAAAACTAGCCTTCTGTTGCTGTAGCTCATCTGCTTCAAGTTCTGATGGTTTTTTGTGTTTAGAGATGATCTTCTGCTCACCTTGGTTAAAACAAGTGATTATTTGAGAATGTTTGCCTTTTATATCAGTTTGAATCACCTCTTAAGCCATGTTTCATTCCCCCATTCTGATTCTCAGTTAAAACTTTAGCAGATCATTTTGACCCTACATTCAGTAAATGTATTAAGTTCTATCATGTCATTGGCTGATAGGATATTTGCATGAACTTGAGAAGGTGTACCTAATAAAGTGACCATAAAGGTATACATTACATGTGTATTTATTAATGGATGAAACGAAGACAACAGTTATTAGATTTTATTTATTAACCTCTGAACTCATGCATTTCATTTAGGTGTGGAACTTCCAAGAATTAATTACAACTTCAATGGAAAGAAGTACAGATATTCTTACATGTGTTGTGTAGATGAATCCCCAGTGGCCACAAGGGTATTGAGCGTTTTACTTTTTCACAGTACATTTATGAGCATTTTTTATCAGTAAATGCATTTTATTAGAATCAAAATCACAACCCTGGTAGTATTAGATACATGTTGAAATATTTTAGCAAATCATTTTTGAATTCTGTGCATTTTCTTCCAGATTGTGAAGTTTGATGCTGACACAAAGCAGCAGATTGAGTGGAAAGGAGATGACGGTTTTGCATCAGAGCCCGTTTTCATTCCCAGGCCTGGTGCAGTTGATGAAGATGATGGTTAGTTATTTAATCATACAGTATTTTATAGTATATTACTTTTATATACCACTTTAACCTAAATTAATCATTAACATATTTGGGAAAAGGTTTAGGCGAATTACAAAAGTTTTCTCTTGGCAAAATAAAAAAAAACTTTGCATGACTTTGAGCGCTTATCCTTGTGAGCATTTGAGTGTATGGTTAAAAACTAGCCTAGATCACAATCCGCTGTTAAAAACTTGCCTAAAGTGACATCCGCTGTTAAAAACTAGCCTAGAGCGTCATCTGCTGTTAAGCCAACTGCTTTAAAAAAATAGCCTAGAGTGCCAACTGCTGTTAAAAACTAGCCTAGAATGACATCTGCTGTTTAAAAACTAGCCTAGAGTGCCCACTTCTGTTAAAAACTAGCCTAGAGTGCCAACTGCTGTTAAAAACTAGCCTAGAACAACATCTGCTGTTAAAAACTAGCCTAGAGTGCCAACTGCTGTTAAAAACTAGCCTAGAGCAACATCTGCTGTTAAAAACTAGCCTAGATGACCATCAGCTGTTAAAAACTAGCCTAGAGTGCCCTCCACTGTTAAAAACTAGCCTAGAGTGCCAACTGCTGTTAAAAACTAGCCTATAGTGCCCTCCGCTGTTAGAAACTAGCCTAGATGACCATTAGCTTTTAAAAACTAGCCTAGAGCAACATCTGCTGTTAAAAACTAGCCTAGAGCGCCATCTGCTGTTAAAAACTAGCCTAGAGTGCCCTCCACTGTTAAAAACTAGCCTAGAGCTTCATCTGCTGTTAAAAACTAGCCTATAGTGCCCTCCTCTGTTAGAAACTAGCCTAGAGTGCCAACTGCTGTTAAAAACTAGCCTAGAACAACATCTGCTGTTAAAAACTAGCTTCGAGCACCATCTGCTGTTAAAAACTAGCCTAGAGCAACATTCGCTGTTAAACTAACCTAGAGCACCATCTGCTGTTAAAAACTAGCCTAGAGCGACATCCACTGTTAAACTAACCTAGAGCACCATCTCCTGTTAAAAACTAGCCTAGAGCTTCATCTGCTGTTAAAAACTAGCCTAGAGTGCCCTCTGTTGTTTAAAAACTAGCCTAGAGTGCCATGCGCTGTTAGAAACTAGCCTAGATGACCATCAGCTGTTAAAAACTAGTCTAGAGCAACATCAGCTGTTAAAACTAGCCTAGAGAACCATCAGCGATTAAAAACTAGCCTAGAGTGAAATCCGCTGTAAAACTAACCTAGAGCACCATCCTCTGTTAAAAACTAGCCTAGAGCACCATCCGCTGTTAAATACTAGCCTAGAGCACCATCTGCTGTTAAAAACCAGCCCAAAGCACCATCTGCTGTTAAAAACTAGCCTAGAGCGACATCTGCTGTTAAAAACTAGCCTAGAGTACCCTCCGTTGTTTAAAAACTAGCCTAGAGTGCCATCTGCTGTTAGAAACTAGCCTAGATGACCATCAGCTGTTAAAAACTAGTCTAGAGCAACATCAGCTGTTAAAACTAGCCTTGAGAACCATCAGCTATTAAAAACTAACCTAGAGTGACATCTGCTGTTAAACTAACCTAGAGGACCATCTGCTGTTAAAAACTAGCCTAGAGCACCATCCGCTGTTAAAACCTAGCCTAGAGCACCATCTGCTGTTAAAAACTAGCCCAAAGCACCATCTGCTGTTAAAAACTAGCCTAAAGTTCCATCTGATGTAAAATCTAACCTAGAGCACCATCAGCTGTTAAAAACTAACCCAGAGTGACATCTGCTGTTAAACTAACCTAGAGGACCATCCGCTATTAAAAACTAGCCCAAAGCACCATCTGCTGTTAAAAACTAGCCCAAAGCACCATCTGATGTAAAATCTAACCTAGAGCACCATCAGCTGTTAAAAACTAACCCAGAGTGACATCTGCTGTTAAACTAACCTAGAGGACCATCCGCTGTTAAAAACTAGCCCAAAGCACCATCTGCTGTTAAAAACTAGCCCAAAGCACCATCTGATGTAAAATCTAACCTAGAGCACCATCAGCTGTTAAAAACTAAACTAGCCTAGAGCACGATCTGCTATTAAAAACTAGCCTAGAGCGCCATCTGATGTTAAAAACTAGGCTAGTTTTTCAGAATCGATTAAATAAAGAATATCTTTTATAAATGTAAACAATTGTTTTTGCCACAGCTCTAAAATTGTAACTCAACATTTTTTCTGTGTCTTTCTTCTCTTTTAGGTGTAGTCCTGACAGTTATCATTAATAACAAACCTCTGCAGGGTGGCTTTCTACTGGTGCTTGATGCCAAGTCTTTCAAAGAGATTGCCCGGGCATGCTTAGATGTAGAAATTCACATGGACATGCATGGATACTTCATACCAGGCAGCAGCTGAGGGTTTGATGTCTGCCAGCTGTATAGCTATATATATATATTAAACATGAATGTTAAATGTTAGTCCCTTTTTTTACTGTAAATGCAGTAATAATAAAGATAAGTTATTACTGTCATTATGGTCACAGCAACTGTTTGAACTTTTGAAGGGATTCAGGGCTGGATTATAAATTAACAAGGCTTTTTCTGTAGGAAAATGAAGATTGTTCAGATTTTATTCATGCCTGTCTCTCATGCATCCAACATGCTGATATTGAACACTGATACACTATGACAAATAGTCAAGGCAACAAATATCTTTATCTTGCTTTAAAGGGCACATAGGTTAACCCTTTTTCATATTTATTATAAGTCTTTTGTGTCCCCTTAATGTGTCTGTAAAGTTTCAGCTCAAAACACCAATCAGAGTATTTATTATAGCTGCTTGAAATGTCTGTATTATAGCTGGGAAAAGGTTGTTGCTGTTTTTTTGCACTGGGCCTTTAAGGCCCCGTTTACACTAATGCGTTTTAGTTTGAAAACGCATAAGTTTTGCTACGGTTACGCCATCCGTCCACACTACGCCGGAGTTCTCGAGCGCCGAAAACGGAGCTTTTTGAAAACGCTGGAGAGGCCGTTTTCATTCTGAAACGCTGCTGCTCCGTCTCAGTGTGGATGGGGAAAGACGGAGACATCTGAAAACGGAGGCGGGGCTGCAGACATTCGCCTCTCTGATTGGGGCTTTTCCTCAATATTAAGTAGCCTAACACACAGTTCAGTCCTGAATCTTCTCCGTGTAAGTTCAGACTTCGCAAGTTTGATCAAGGCTGCATCTCTTCTTCTCAGTTTGATATGGAAAACATACCGAGGACACGCGTCAATCTTCACAGGGAACAGTGTACTTTATAACTTCATTCACATCACCTTGGCTTCGTTGTTTCACTTTCTCAACAATAAAATGTAAACTTGATATAAGGAACTGCCTATTTTTATTTTAATATTAACAACTAAACAGACAGCAGAAATGTTGAGGCGTCGTGCTGCATGAGCGTCATCTTCACTGTGTGCATATTTATAACAAAACGGAGCCGATAACAACTGCCTCCTTTCAATTTCAGTGAAAATACGAAACATACCCTCTCTTTTGCTGAATATCAGTTTTAATAATCGATAATGGCCATTATAAAAGTATAACATACAATAAGTTTATACATTATAGGAAATAAAGGCAAGCGATCAGTCAATATACAGAATGTAGGCTACAGTACATGGTTAAGTTACATTAATCATTAACTTATCTTTGCGCTCAGCCAAAACACGTTACCTGAGAACAAGTAATAGATTCCAATGACCAAAGTCAGGGAATATGTCGTTAGATAAAGACAACAAGATGAATGAAATATCACGTTTAATAAATATAGTGAGATTAGATCCAGCTGGAGATGCTTGATGAGAAGTCCGACTAGCAGAGCTTTCATCTGGGTAGAAATGCTGGAGCGCTTGCCAAAGTGTGTGTGTGGTCACGTGATGTGCGTTTTCAGCGTTTTGGTGTGGACGGAGAGCAGTTCAGAAACGCTGGGTAAAACGCAAGTGTGGACGCGGATCGTTTTCATTCTAAAACGCCGTTTTAAAACTAAAACGCACTAGTGTAAAGGGGGCCTAAGGCTAGTCATCCCCGCCCATCGTTCCCACGTGCCTGTCAGCAACATGCTTCAACACGCCCTCGGCTGTTGAAATACTACAGTAAAGCCTCTTTTCCACTGCACACAACATTTGGACACGACTGTCAGAATACGCCCCCTTGTGGCAGCCGCACAGTATTTTCAGTGTTGTCGTGCACCACGGGGGCGAAGCCTGATTCTCACGGTATCCGAAATAAAGAACTGCAAAAGCAATAGCCTTTATTCTCTGTGCGTTTACATAGTTTAATGGATGAATGAATACTAGAAACTCATAGAACTCTAAAATATTGGAGGGAATGTGGAGACAACATTAAAAATATATATTTTTATTACTTTCTTACTTACATTTATGAACAATGGAAATGAATGACTTCCGTTCTGTCGCTTGTCGTTTGTCGTGTGCAGTGGAAAGACGGCTTAAGACCTTTACACATCAGTTTTTGATGCATTTTTTGTGGAGTTGCAACAGTGAGTTCACGCACACACAGTGCAGACACACAGACACACACACACACATAGCACAGACAAGTAGCGCAGACACACACACACACACACACACACACACACACACACATACATAGCGTAGACATGCAAACACACACACACACATAGCACAGACATGTACCGCTGACACACACACACACATAACACAGACACATAGCGCAGACACACACATACATAGCGTAGACACGCAGACACACACAGACAGTGAGAGAGACACGCGGCTGCGCTGATGAAGTGAATGGCTGTACTTCATTACACACGTGCACACGTTTTAAAACATGCTAAACTTGTAAAACTCACTCTTGATCACGTCTGATGATGGTTGATGATCCTAGCAAACTGAACAGACCTTTTATTCCCGGTTGCCTTGCGCTCATCCTGTCTTGTTGATATGAGTATGTGCATTACTACGGAGACATGTTAATGCGCAGAGCTGTCAATCAATATTGGTGGGCGGGGAGACCGCACTCCTACGTCAAGTTGCGGTCGATCTGAAAACCGCTCCAATTAATCCACCGTTTTTATGTTGTTAAATTTGAAAAAAAAAAGGGCTGGGTGTGTTTATATCACCCCAGTATGACAGTATATACACTATACTTACACACATGTATGTCCAAACTGCTTTAAAAGTAGATTTTTCACCATAGGTGCCCTTTAATAAGTTAATCAGGTTCAAAACTACATTTTTTAAGTTGTACAAAGATTTTTTTGTCACTTTGATGTGCTGTAAGTTGAAATAACTTGATCATTTCATGTTAACCAACTGCTTGTAATGTTTAATATCTCTTCCACAGTACATATTGGAAACACTGAAACAATACTTAAAAATTTATTTAGTTTTTAAAATGAAGGTGTCACAGTGGTACAGTGGGTAGCTCAATTGCCTCACAGCAAGAAGATCGCTGGTTCAAGCCCCGGCTGGGTTAGTTGGCATTTCTGTGTTCTCCCCGTGTTGGCTTGAGATTCTTTTGGGTGTTCTGCTTTCCTATGTATCAACGTTGCGTACGCACAAAAACTTTGCGTACGCCAGATTTCACGCTTACGTTTGGATTTACTAACGATGAAATGAACATGAGAATGCGCGTTGGTCCACACCAACTTCATTTCTGGCATACATGCATTTCTTATTTGTGTTTTTTTTTAACTCCATTGGCGACTCCTAGAGGCAATATTGTTAAATTGCACACTACAAAGTAGCCGTGCAATGGCAGCTGTATGGAACGGAATCATCCACATTTTTAGCAGGTATATAAGGTTTCCATACCATGCAGTTGACAAGCCAAAAAGTTAAGCGCAATTTGCAGCAATTGCCGGTTTTCCCAATCTAATCAGAGAGATCAACTGCACGCATATTGCTATAAAGGCGCCATCTGAAGACGAATTTGCATACATGAATCGGAAACATTTCCATTGAATAAATGTGCAAAATAATATGTGATATTCAAATGCGCTTAACATAATAAACACACTTATTTATGATTCCTACTTGTCTTCAACGTGATGAAGAGTAGGCAAAATATGATCTGTAGTGGGGCAAAAAAGAATAATGAGTTCATCAGACGCTGGATTCAAAACGAGTTCATGATTGAACGTGTCAAAACGTGTTGCCATGCGCTTTACAGCTACGTCGCTAATGCTGCTATAGACTTTACAAAATTTTACACCTTTATATCGGACCATTTCTTTTTTAATTCACTTACAGTGTGATGTTCAAACCCACTGCGTTAACCGCGTCAGCCAAACTCTCCCACTCTATTTTTTTCTTTTGTTATTAATTACGGAGGACAAACTTGCAAAAAACAAGTTTTTTTCCCAGTCTACCTCCAAAAGGAGCACCTCTATGTCACATTCTGTTCAAAGTTTCTCTTTTTGCTTGCTTTTGCCATTGCTTTTTTGTTTGGTTTGGCCAAAGTAGATGAGCATATTCATACAGTGTTGGAGGCAGGGAAGGGTTTTACGTTAATTTGGATGTACAAAGAGAATATGCATATTATTCCAAATTCATAAAGGTTTGGAACCACTTAAGGGTGAGTAAATAGGAAGAAAACATTTTATTTTTTTTACATTTATTTATTAATTTTTTTTTGGATGAACTATCCCTTTGCGCTGTCATGCAAAATATAATTATACAGACTAGGTGATATTGTCTTAAAAAAATGAATTACATAAAAAATTAATTACATTATTAAATAAAAAAATAAAACTTAAAAATAATTAGGCTATAGTTACGAGATTAGGGCACACTTTAATTTGATGGCCTGTTGTTAAGTTACATTGCATCCACATGCCAACTAATTCTCATTAGACTAAAAGTAGACTGTTAGGTTGGGGTTAGGGTTAGTGTAAGTTGACATGTACTTGCAAAGTTTCTTATAGTCAGTTTCTGTATCAACATATATTAAGCAGAGAGTCTATTAATACTCAAATGAACCATCAAAATAAAGTGTTACTCGATAATAAAAACCCAAAATTCCTGTTGGTTATTTCCCTTGCCTCTTATTTCCTGTAGGACGTGATTGTAGCTTCATGTGGTGACATTTTTATAGACAAAACCTAGAAAAGGAAATGAGTTAGCACTTTAGTGGGCAATTTCAGATTTCATTGTTCTGAAGTCAAGAGGGTTTTGGGTAAATGACTGAAATAAGGCTGTTTAACATGAGTTTAAGATAGTTTTGTGTTTTATTTTGGGACACAATATAAATTTTAGACTGCCTTAACTACTATGTACTTACATCAGAAATTAAATGCAAATACTTATTGTGTTGATAATGTATTGCAGAACACTTTTGGTGCTCTTGAGATGCGATACGGGTAGGATTAGGGACTGGTTTGGTGGTATGGATAGGTTTAAGGGTGGGTTAAGGTGTAAGGGATGGTCAACAGTATGTGTACACGTGATTACAGAAATTAGTTACAGATGCAATTGCATGCTGGTATTTAATTAATCATAAGTACAATGTAAAAACATGTATTTACACAATAAGCACATTCAATTATTTTTTTAATTAAACAATTATTGAAAGAGATGTCAAAAATAAACGTGATAGGCCCATTTGACCCTGATAAATTAACATACATTTAGTAATTTAAGCAAACCCAAAAGCAGGGGCGAAAGCTATTTAGGTTCTTCCACTGTAACGTTATCAACATTCATTCATTCATTCATTCATTCATTTTCTTTTCGGCTTAGTCCCTTTATTAATGTGGGGTCGCCACAGTGGAATTAACCGCCAACTTATACACTACGTTTTTACGCAGCGGATGCCCTTCCAGCCGGAACCCATCTCTGGGAAACCCATACACACTTATTCGCACACATATATACACTACGGACAATTTAGCCTACCTAATTCACCTGTACCGCATGTCTTTGGACTGTGGGGGAAATCGGAGCCCCCGGAGGAAACTCACGCGAACATACAAACTCCACACAGAAATGCCAACTGACCCAGCCGAGGCTCGAACCAGCGACCTTCTTACTGTGAGGCAACAGCGATACCGACTGCGTCGCCCGTTATCAACATTATATTATGAATTATTTTAAATGAATAATTATTAATTTAAAATAAATATTAATTGTACCTTGCTGGAAGACCTCCAGTTTTGTAATACTGCTGTAACAGTTCCTCAGTCATTCATTCATTTTCTTTTCAGCTTAGTCCCCTTATTAATCAGGGGTTGCCACAGGGGAATGAACCCGCCAACTTATCCAGTTGTTTTATGTTTTACGCAGCAGATATGGTTCTTAAGTTAAAAACAAAAACAATTGTACAAATTTGTGTGTGTCTGTATTTTTGCAGCAAAACACAAGAATTGATGCAAATACTATGTTTTGAGAATATAGGGGAATTACCAACTTACGTCACACATAATGTCACACGGGTTCAACCGCACATAGTGGTTGCAAATAAAGACCGTTACAATAGCAAACAAGTCATGTTGTGCGGTAGGATGCCAAAATCGGAAAAAATAGAAAACCTAAATTTTACTGTACACCACACTGCTTTTAATGATAGCCGTAGACGACTTTGGCTAACAGCCATCAGAAGAGCTGAATGGAGTGAGGACCTTATTAAAAATGCTCGGCTCTGCAGTTCTCATTTCACATGAGGTAAGTACTCGATTACTTGATTTTGATTGCAGCAATGATTTCAGCAAAAAACGTTAAATATGGTGAATTAAACTGTAGACACTGAATGCTTAGAATGAAATGTAAAAATTTAAGTTCACACTGCCATGCAGGTGCAGTTCACTGTCAGAATACAGTTGTTTTGCTTGTTGATGATTACCCAGGCCATGTATAGCTCCTTCTTCTTTCCTTGTCTTTGGCTAGGCAGAACCTCGGTTTTTTGCACTACAAAGTTTTGAATCTGGAAGTAATGGAACATTATTTCTTGCACATGACCACACAGAACACAATTGTTGGCATCCAAAGACTTGTAGGCCTTTAAATTCTCTCTTGTAAAACCATGTCGAGTTTCAATGAGAGAGTTGTATATTTTGGGCTGGATGCTTGGCCATTTCGTCTTATCCAATATCCATTGGGAGGGTGCTACCGCAAATGGACCTGTCAGATGAACACCAGTCACTTTAACATTAATTTTGCCTATTAACTGTGTTTAACACTGGGTGACGATCTGTTTCAATACCCTGAAAGCATTATATAATTATTATATGTAATCAATATAACTTATCTCTAATACAACAACAAACATTCCCTCGCTGTAAATGCTTGCACTCCTGGTTTTTTCTGCAACCTCGCTGCGTGTTCATCCTGAATGTTTACAAACCGATAATTCGCCTAAATGTACCTGCAAAATCTGGCACTGATTATAATGGGGGTTATATTGGGTTTTAATGGAAACCTTTAATGGACATTTTTGCCATCTATTGATTGCATATTCAAACTAATACATTATAATGGAATATGTCCCAAAAACACACTAGAAAACATTCAAATGTACTGATTTAAATGGTCAAAATTTGATTGTAATTGTTTCAATTATATTTGTAACCCGTTAGAATCTTTTGTGATGGTTTCCTTTCTTTAATTTTGTTTTCTTGGTAATATAATAATAGCAAAATAACAATCAAAATATTATTATATATGAAAAAATGTTTTGTCCACATAAATTAATCAACAAAGTAACACTTTAGTTCAAGTACCAATTTGTACTATTAATAAGTAAAGATTATTAAAATATATGTTTATTATGCAGTTTATTATGGTTTTACACATCCCTACTGTCCCTATATCTATTCAATAGCAGTTGTAATTACTAGGCTATTAATAAGAAGCAAATTATAGGTTTATCTTGGCAAATGGTTTGGATATTAATAGCGGGAATTGTACCTTAAAATAAAGTGTGTCCATTAACAAACATTACTCTGAAATGCGACCGCTTCTCTAGTAACTTTGAGAAGAAGTCTGTGAATCTTTTAGGGAACATATTCAAAAGATTCGAATCCAGAGAAAAGTTCAAATCCCTCACATTTGCAAAATTAATTTACAGTTTGATCACAGGGAGGCGCTAGAGAAATGTTTCTGAAGATCGTGACGACATATTCCTGAGACAGGCGCTGGAATTGAACAGGACATGACTTTGTCAAGTGTATTTTGTGCTCAATATATTTTATGACATTTTGGTGTATTTAAAAACTCCATCGACACCATCATGTCTCTGCTTAGAGCCATCAGACACAACGTAAATATACCAATCCTATCTGTCTTTATTTTGACCGAGGTGTTTTTGTTTGCTGAGCATTTGTTCAAGATGACAGTACATGTGTCGCGTTGAGAGATTAGTTTGCTTGTTAAATATAAGATTCACTGTTTATGTTATGTTTCCTTGTGTCTTTAGCCTCAGGTGCTGTGTAGAAATATAATCGCGAGGTCTTTATCCAGTCAGACCGACGGAGAGGTGAGAATCGCACAAGTATTGAAGGAGAAGTTTCCTCAAGCTACAGCTCTTAAAGTTGTGGATATATCAGGTGAGTCTCGACCGACACTGAATTAAAGGGATAGTTCACCCAAAAATTTAAGTTATGTCATCATTTCCTCATCTTCCACTTGTTACATACATGTTTGAGTTTCTTCTGTAGGAAAAAAAAAGTTTTAGGAATATGTAGACTACTGCTGAAAGTTGGAAAAGCAGCTGTTGACGTTTATAATGTGGTAAAGTTGGTTTTATATGTTTACGTTTGTTCGTTTTTTAGCTATGACAACTTGTGACGTTACTTTGAATATTCGGCAAGATTCATTTAAGAGATGTTGTACTTTGATAGTCATTGGTGGCTAATATGATTTCCTTGTTCCGAATGTGCAAAGAATAACTTACTTTTCTTAAAGTAAGTTATATCATTAAGTAGAAAGTCAGAATGTTCAAATATAAAACCAGCTTTACCTAAATTACTTTCGTAGTGTTTTTTTTTACTAATATGGAGGGCAGTGGCTGCTCTTTTCAGCATTATTTAGAAAGTTAGGCGTTCATGAAAGTTTTGAACCACTGTGAGTAAATGGTGAAGCAATGAAGAGTTCAGATGCAAAACCCTCCAAATCTGCCAGACCTCTTTTCTTGTAAATCAGCATTTTCTATCAGGCTTTTATGGTTCAGAAGTTTCATTTTATAGCTAATGATAATGTTATTAGCTAGTAAATTTAATTAAATTTTTATTTTATTTAATTTATTTTCCAAAAATGTCCCTTTAGACTTTTTTTTGGTTTTTAAGAAAGTAGATTTTCTTTTGCGTCAAAACCAGCTAAATCCACCTCTGCTTTTTTATTTATTTATTTATTTATTTATTTTTTGCAAGAACCTTTAAATCCACCAATAGGGACAAGACAGTGTAATTAGTTAAAAATCACTAAAGATGCAATTATTTTACCAAACATTAAACACCTAAAATTAAAAATAAATCTGTCAAGTAAGTGGCGGTTCATTCCGCTGTGGTAACCCCTGATAAACCAGGGACAAAGCAGAAGGAAAATGAATGAATGAAATCTGTCAAGTAAGTGCATTAATCAACTACATTAAAATTGATATTAATTAAATCTTAACAATCTGTTGTCATTTCTGATATTTGGGATTTAGATTTAATGTAAGTAGAGCAATGTAAACATTGTAAACTAAGATTCAAATAATGTAGTGTAAAAACATTGTAAATCATCAATAACTGCCTTGTCCATTAATATAAAAAGCTTATCAGGTGTATAGCTATTATGAAGTAATATAAATCTTCTTTAAGATTAAAAAATTAATCTTTTTAAAAATAGCTTACAATAGCAAATAGAACACAAGGTAGGCCTACTAGTCAAAAAGGGGACACTTTTAAAAGCTGTCATTCATTCCTATTACGCCCCAAGTCTAGGAGAAATAAAAAAGGGCATAAGAAACGAAGAAAAAAACAAATGTGTTGGGGTGGTGGATTTCCCAAACAAAACTTAAAGCAAAAGATTCCCTTCGGTCGACAACCAAACTCACACACTCAGTTGAGAGTATATATGAATAGATTTATTATAGAAAAATGTGGTTATTATAAATGAGCATTTATTCAGGGTGACCACAGGCCAAAGTAACAAACAAAAGAATCTATAAAGTAAATTCACTAAATTACCTATTACTATTTAAAGAAAAATACAAAAAGCTTACCTTACTCCCTAAACATAAACAAAGTCAAAAGTAATCAAATAAATAGACAGGTCACCCCTACACGCTCAAACTCTCAAAAATATTTTAACGTATGATGGTCATCAGTACAATATTGGTTGTTGGTCGTCAGCCGGAGGGGTGAGGGAAACCCAGGAGCTCCACTCCAAACACCGAACGCACAGAAATGAGCTCTCCGA